>NW_027509141.1:8345000-8530000 GCF_051911475.1 Siphateles boraxobius | reverse complement strand
TTTGCATACAAAAGCTAGAACTGGCCATGGAGTTCAGTCCCTTGAGGTTCCTACCGAATGCCAGGAACGCTCTCTGTACCTCTCTCTCTCTTTCTCTCTCTATCTTTCTTTCGTAGTTTGCCCAGAACTCCTTGGAGTCTATCAGGCACTGCATTATGCTTTCTGCTGGCTTCATTAGTCCTGCATGCAGCACCGGAGAATTTCATTACATACACACGCAGCCAAAGTTCACAAAAAAACAACAGTCCCTTGGCTACATGACTTTCCTTTGTGATCTGATTACCCAAAGAGAGTGAGAAAGATAGTGTTTGGGAGTATAAAAATTGTTGTGGGCCAAAAAAACTAAACAAAACATGGAATAGATCCACACCCAATGAGAATTGCATTGTCGTTTGAAACAAAACGCATACCGCGGACAACGCTTTCACAGAAGGGCTGGATCCCAACCAGGCCGCCATGTGTTCTGAGAAACTGCTACTGTTTTTTGCCCTCTGCAATATGCTTCACAGATCTTCCGTATGAATAAATCACGACGGTAGATAGATACCACACTTCCTGCGTCAAATTCTCATTCATGTCATTTATCTCAGTTGTGATCTTTCTCTATGTTTCATTAACATTTTTTTAAAACAATTAGTCATCACCAACCTGTTTGGTTTGACAAAGATGAGTGTAATTCTGCCATAGACATGCCTCCGCTGACAGAGGTGCGATGTTCTCGGGTGCAATTGTGTTTTTAAACGTGTGAATATTTCATATTTCGAGTTTAAAGTAGAAATCATTGAGCTAATTTCAAAAAACATTGACAAACACATGTTTTACAGTTCCCGTTTTGTGCGTAGGTGACTGCATGTGTTCCGTAACCTCATCTAGAAAAAGAAAAGGCAATGTGTTTAGCCTCAGCTTGTTGCGATGACACCACGCACGCATCCACCATCCGGCTAAGGATTTTGAATCGATACAGAGACCCGTGGTGCTCCTTCATGCAAAAGCGGTCAACTCGCAGGTCACAGCTAATCTATAACTCCTCAAACACCAATACGGCCTTGGACTCAAAACATTTCAGTGCAACCAAATAATGTGTACCTCCTCTGCAATATTGCAGAGCAAATCCTGAAGAAGCAAATATTGTCTGGAGTAAGCTGTCAAAATGACAGTTTTTCAAATCTATCCTTATGTCCTTGTTTATTGGCTAATATACTCCTCCCAATTTTCTACAAGTCACTGTATCAAGAGCTTTGGTTTCGGCAAACACACCTATACACTGGAGACTCAATTTAAGAGCGCAGACGAGATTAAGATGGCTACACATCTGAAATTATTGTTTGTAGTGTGGAAAACGAGAGTGAAGGCTGTGAATGGGGAGGCTAGTCGTCGTCAAGATTTCCACAGTGTAATCTCACCATGGTTGGATGCGGCAAAGTGTTGGACATGAAATTTGTGAACGTGGAAATTCGATTAACACCCACATGAGGTGATGAGACCCCTATTCTATAAACACACACACACACACACACACACACAGAGAGAGAGCCACACACAGCTCAGCGCTGGCCCAATGCAAACTACGAGCTCGTCCCCCCTGCCAGTGGCTAATGACAGACCCACTGCTTCATGGCAGGAAAACCATCTGGTGGCTGCAAAGCTTTTAAACCAAACAAAACACTGCCAACCAGAACAAACTGTGTGATCGACCATGACTGCACACAAATACACAATTGTACGCATCATTCGTGTCATCCGGTTGTCATGGATGGGGTGCGTTCATTCAACTTTGCTTTAGGCTGCTTTGCGGACTTGTAATTTGTTTTTATAATTGTATATGCACGTGTGTGTATGCGGACACACATTCAATATAATAAATACAGGGAATGCGGTATGTGGCACAGAGGCCCTGCCCTCGGTAGATTGCGCACCTTCATTCATCACACACACATTCTGAATCATGCTTATTTAGCTGTGTGGAACTGCTTCATAATCACTCAATGTGGCACTTCCAAATATACATTCACTACACTTTCACTTTGTGCTGAAATCATGGAGATACAGGAAATGGGCGTAGATGGGAAAGAGAGGAGACATCTTTCTGTGTGTCCTATTATGATAAAGATAAATACAAGGGAAGACAACAGACATGAACAATGCTCTTATGCTCAACAAGGCTAAATTTGGGGGGGAAACAAACAAACAGGAAAAGCAGTAATATTGTGAAATTATTAAAACAATGTTCTATTTTAATGAATTTTGAAAGTGCAATGTATTTCAGTGATGGGCCATTACTCCATTAGTCTTCAGTGTCACATGATCCTACAGAAATCATTCTAATATTCTGATTTACTGCTCAAGAATTAATTATTATTATATTATTAAAGTATTATTAATGTTTTGAATTATTATTAATCCTTAATGAATAGAAAGTTCAAAAGAAAAGCATTTATTTGAAACAAACCTTTTGTAACATTTTAAATTGCTGATCAATTTTGGAGTATTCAATCAACACACAAACGTTTTTTTTTTTTTTACTTAAATGACCCCTTGTGTAATGTATCTTGAAATATTTTGTCAACAAGCAACAGTATTAACTCAAATAAGTTACAGTACATTATATGCAACAAGAAAAAAAAAGAAAAAACTTGTTGGCCAGGCATCTTGATGTATCCCAATGATAACACTTATTTAAAAAAATATTGTTATTATTGCCTTAACTATTATTACATTAACATTAACTAGCATTAAATTATTTTAAGCTATATTGCCTAAAATACCAGCATAAAACAATGGCTCAATGGCTATTTGGCTGACATAACCAATAGACAGTGCATAGGGAAAAAACTATGCAAAGAAACAATGTGAACAGATTAATTGTACACTAAAAAGACCATAGATGAGTATGAAGACAGTTATGATTTCATGTTGACATTGCATTTAAACAGAATTAAAAACACACTTTGTTCCCTAAAGAGCAAAAAAGCTTTTATCCAACCACATCTGTTTCACAAAGTTTGAGCTTTACACTATCAGCCACCCTGTGGATTATGATTGCGAAGAAAATGAGGCCAATTAGTGAGTCAGATTTCCAGGTTTACATCAAACTGGTCTTCAGCAGTACCTGCAGTTTCTCATTCTGCAGGTTAAATTTCATCTTGGCTAAAAGGAGTAAAGCTAAAAGGGGACATTCCATAAAATCCCTCAATTTATTTGAAATGTAATCTATCAGAAATGGAGAAAAACATGCAGATCTCAAAATCCGATGGATTTCAGATGGAGCAAATGTGTATAGGGCCGATTTTAAATTTGGCATTTGCGTAAATACCGCAGGGATGAACAAACACACACCTCGCATATGGTGTAGCTTAGCATAGAATAGCGCAGCGCTAAACGCCGCGACCTGGCTGCAACGCCAGCTCCACACAGGCAAAAATAAATTCCCTCAATTAGACATTTGTAAGTAAAATGCCTGGTGTTAGCGACTCAAAGCAATTTCCGATAAGACGCTGGTGTGCTGAAGTGAATCCAACTAATAAATGAGGAGAACTGGTGAAACGTATTTTCAGCTGATAAAACATACCTATGAAATGTATTTCTCATTGGACTACTAAATCTAATTATACACCTATGAAATGGGGGTGGAGGCGGTAAAGCTCGGAAAGCATCAGTGGTAAAGCTCTCAATTCGGCATCCCATTAAAAATACACTTAAACCACTTTGGAAGGAAGGAGAAAGGAGGTGAAAGCAATCCCTGTTCTTAACTCGCTCGCTCTCGGCTAATGAGTATGTTTTCTTATGTGGCACTTCATGTTCTTCTGTGCATATGGAATAACAGTGGCATTTGAAGTGACAAATTTGAACTGATTAAAGAGTATAAACATTACAGAGCTGTAAAGAGGGTTGTGTGTGTGTGTGTGTGTGTGTGTGTGTGTGTGTGTGTGTGTGTGTGTGTGTGTGTGTGTGTGTGTGTGTGTGTGTGTGTGTGTGTGTGTGTGTGTGTGTGTGTGTGCGTTCTTGCGTTCATACGTGCATGCGTGCGTACGTGTGTGCATCCGTGTATGTACCTGGTATTCCCCATGTTATCCCACAAGTATAGTTATACCAGTAAATTTTGACCTAATGGGGACATTTTTTGGACCCCATGTGGAAAACAGCTTATAAATCATAGAAGTGTTCTGAAATATAGAATATGCACAGCGTTCTAGAATATACAGTTTGTAAAGTATAAAAATCATTATGTCAATGGGAAGTCCCCACAAAACATGGAAACCAGTGTGTGTGTGTGTGTGTGTGTGTGTGTGTGTGTGTGTGTGTGTGTGTGTGTGTGTGTGTGTGTGTGTGTGTGTTTATGCACAGAGAGAGAGGGAGAGAGAACTGATTTTTCCCCCCTCATGCTCTTCTGTCATCTCACAATTTCAAATTGAATTTTAGAGAGCAGAGCATGAGGGAAAAAAAAAAAAGTCCTTCATTGCAGAGCTGTGAGACGACAGCAGAGCTCATGGCAACATGCAAACACTGTGCTTCCCAAAAACATCAAAGACAGGAAGTGATGTATTAAAGAGAGACAGAGAGGACTGGGCGGATGGGTGACAGTTTGGAAATGATGCTACTGTATGTGTGTGCAAAAGTAGTGATGATATCAGAATACCATTGTCCTTTGAGATAGCCTATATCATGGTGCTAATTACACTTATTAGCATATTAATTTACATACATAAAATAGAAGAGAGAAAGAAAATAGTACATCAACCCAAAAGAGATATGGAAACTAAAGTCACACTTTGTCTTTGCATTATATAACAAAAGTGGCAAAACATTTGACAAAAGACAAGAGTTTCCCATTCATGAATTAGACTATGGCAACCCACCATAGTCGAATCTGTCCCACCACAAATATATTTAAACATCCCACCAATGGCCAAATGATATGCAAACTACATTTCTCAGCTGGATAAATTAAACCAGCATCTCGCTAGTAAAGTTTTGATGGATGTGGATTGCAATCAAAGACAACTGCAGTGACATACAGGAATCGTACAATAAGCACGCGTGAGTTATTATTGCGCAAACAAACCTTGTACTGTATGTGCGCTCTTGACACACTGATTGCACATTGCATTTATGCACAGACACATTTCAGTACATTCACGTTGTTTCCACACACATTCAGGATAATATTTTTTATCTGTCATGTATATTTTGCTGTGTTTATTAATTCTGAAGGGATCTGTGTACAGTATTAGGTGTAAGGTCAACGCGGTTGGTTTAGGTTTTAGTTTTTTGTTGTTGTTTTTTTTTTGCATCTCCACGTGATATTTTTTTGATATCGCAACTTGACTTGTCTAAAATGTAAATAATCAATTTGCTGTTGCACTGTACACATACTGTACACTGTGAATTCTGAAAGTTTTTTCTGGGTGTTTGGTTTGCATAAATGTTATGAATTATATGGACTCCTTATATCATTTCGTTATTTGATGTCTTTTTGGAGTCTCCAAATGTCCTTTTTTGGAAAGAAAATGCCCCTGGACCCCCCTACAGGGACCGAGGTCAACCCACCATAGTCTCACTGCCTTGCCTTGCCTTATAAACTTTTTCTGGTTATCAAAGTTAGTGAAACATCAATTCGATATTTTGTCATCTAATGTATTTTTAAGGCATCATTAATTGTGATCCAAGTGTTCAAAAGTGTCTAAATCATTTTTTGACCCGTGTTCGTACAACTGTACTTTATTGTTGATGTAGAAAATGGTATACTTGCCGTTGCAATTTCGCTTATGTGATTTTATTTTGCTTACCACTAAGATACATAAACGTATCAATTTATTCTGTTGATTCAGCTTTTCATTTCAAGCCTAAGTTTTCAGTCTACTCATCTATATTCATTCTTTCATTTTAAGTGGCCCAGCAACGCCCTAAAAATCTTTTGATTTATGTGGGTCCTCCATTTTAGCTCCACTAAATGACATGGAGAAGTAGAGACATCTAATTTCAATTCAAATAGACTGACGCACAACCATATTTCATTCAAGCTGTACACACATCCTTGAGAAAGCTATTAGACAACGGCAAAAAGAGAGGAATGATGAATTTACTGCCCTGATGGAGGGTAGTGTGCCCTGTATTCTCTTTCCATCACCGATGACCAAACAGAGTAAGAAGGCCTAATGGACCTTTCCAATAAACCAGCATTCAGATACCAAGTGCACACTGTCTCTATTTATGGTAGGCAAAGATATTACTTTATAATGGGGTTGGTGCAATCTGAAAGTTAAATTCAAGATGGAATCGATTGTAAGAAGTTGAATTGGCATTGTGTAAATGATATACTTTACCATGGTGCTTTCATTCAACAGCATCAGTGCAGCAAAAACATTTCAGAGAAATCAATAGAAGGCTAGTCATCACAGATTAAGCTCAGTATAGTTTCATTTCTCCCAGTGGAACAAGAAAAGGCAGCTTACATGTTCCAGTGACCAAGGCGCAACCTCATAAACAAAATATGGATTGCAATCCACAGCTGCGGTCTAATATAAAACAATAGATATCTATTAGAAAGAAAACATCAGATTGAGAAAACCACTAATCTTTATAGAAAACAAGGCGATGTGGTTCATTAAAGTCATCTTGGGTGAGTTGTTTCTCTGTTCAAATAAATAAGAAAAATCTATAGAGAAAACCTTTTAATTTATTTAATTTCGCTGAAAGTGCTGTATATTATCCCCCTCCCCTGTTTTGTTCTATCATAGAGTAATTTCTGCTGTGATTGTTTATTTTTTATTTTTGGGATGAATTCAATATAATGAAAAAATGATAGGAATTGCATTTTTTACATGTTCAAAATTACTGGTACATCTCGGTGGTTGCCAGGGTGTTTATATGTGGTTAGTTTTTTTTTTTTTTTTACAATGTTGCAAGCTGCTTGCAAGGGGAATTCTGGATGGGGTTTCTTGCTATCCCAATTACAAAATTCCACCTAAATTGTCTATGGCTGTGTTCACACTGCAGGGAAAAGTGGACCAAATCAGATTTTTTGTTCATATGTAACTCAGATCTATTATTTTTTATAATGATGTGAACAGCAAACACCAAATGGGATCTGATCTCTTCGATTCTGATTTGGGCCACTTCCATATGTGATCTGATGTTTTGCAATGCGACTTCAGTCTGAACAGTCATGTCGGAATTCATTTGACTTTTTCGTCACTCTAGATCCGACATTCGTCACAAAATTCTTCGCTGATGGAAAAATGGACATCACTCCTAAGATTTTACATACCGGCAGATCTTTGAATATGGAAAACGCCAGTGAAGTTAGTTAGCGAAGGGACGGTGAGCTGTTATACTCATTGTATTACGGTGACAGCTCTATGCAAGCTAAACTTGAGGAAAAACTGTACAAGAAAAAATGTGCTCTCTTTCTCACCATCCTCGTCTGCATCCACCTTTTCGCCTCCGCACAAAATTGCACACGACTTTATAAATGAACACGTAAATGCTGACTTCAGTAATCTCTGTGTTTACTGCTGTCCATCTTTGCTATTGTTTTTTTCCACATGTGGGTCAATTCCCGACCATAACCACCAGTTCACACTTGAATCTGATACTGGCCACATTTAATAGATAATGCGAACAGATAACCAAAAAGAAAACAAAATGATATATGAGAAATAAATCAGAATTGAGCATTAAGGCTTGTAGTGTGAACGTAGCCTAGGACATTCAGGTCCATTGGTATAGCTTGAGTCTTTCAATATAAGTCAACAGGATTTTTTGTTATTCACCAGGTGAAATAGTAGTAGTAGTAGTAGTAGTAGTAATACGCCAAGTAGTAGCAATAGGAATAGTAACAAGCTACATTACTTGATCAATCATGTCGATGAATGCGATCATTCATGAGTTATACGCTAGTTTAAATCCTTAACCTCAAATATGTGCACTAATAATTATTTAGAACAGAGAATGGGAATTGCATTTCCTAAATGTTGCAGGTCAAACTCGAACCTGCATCACCTATATGAGCACCAGGGTTCAATGTCAAGCATTTGCACAGTGTGCTATGATTTTGCTTATCCTGCCCCCAACTGCACCTTCAGTCTTGTTATCTGGGTTCAGTGTAGCTATAAGGTCATTTGAAGTATTTCCCGCTCCAAGCATCGCTTTCAGGGCGCCCGCTAACTGCACCTACCGAGTCACACGGGACACCCAATTTACGGCAGCACACAGTGTACGCACATCACCGCGTTCTGTCTGCCTCTAGAACAAAACAGCAAGGCATTGGCCTCGGAGTCCCTCAAACCCTCACTATGTCAATTACGGTACCAGAGAGAGCAGGGTTAGATTTGAGGGGGGAGATGTGTAAAGGAAAGAAGCGAGAGATGGAGGTGAAGAAGTGCCCGGAGGGGTGCTGAACAATCATGAAGCCTTTACCAGAAATAACAACAAAGCAAAAGAGACATGAGATGAATGGAGAGGAAAGGAAAATAGAGAGGTGGAGATGAATGAAGGAAGAGGAAGGAGGAAGGGGAAATTAAAAAAAGCAGTTAAGTGAACGGAGGATAAAGAGGGGAGGGGAAAACAGATGAGAGGAATATTGCTCTAATGAAGTGAACCCCTGCGGTGCTTATTAAGTTTGTTAGCTAAATACAGCATAGGTAAACAAAACATGACTGAAACCTCCATCACTGGGTTCAAGAGAGCTCCAGTTCAAGGTCGCAACACATTTGTAGCAGAAATACATTTTTCTGAAAGCGAAAATGGGTGCAAGCATAATATGTCAAATTCCTAACCCCCCGTATATGTACCCCAGAAAGCACCACTAATAATGATTGGCCAATGAGAAGGGGAATAGGATGGGGACATGTTGCAGGCTGGATGCAAACCTGTATCACCCATTTGAGCAGCAAGGCTCAAAATGCAAGCATACATGTATGTTCTAATCATTGTGCCAAAGCGTCTTCTGCTGTTTGCCACAGTTGTCGGAGGGATCCAAAGTTATTCATTTTTAACCAGAGTTGGCAATTTGAAGGGACGTGCAATTGGTGAAGAGCCACGATGTGGCGACTTTTAATGAGAGTACAAACAGTGATCAGTCTCCCGACACAGTTGGAAATGGCAGTCCGGTAGAAATGCAACCAACACTTTCTTTACCTCTCCTACAGTCTTTTCCTGGCATTCAATCCTCTATCTATTAACCTTGTGTTCTTTCGGACCACCAACCTGACAATTTCAACCACCTATCCATTCTCATCCCACAATCCTCTAGTTCTCAAGCCACCCTCTGTTATTTCTTTCTTGATCTCTTCCAATCTGAATTCTCCATCCCTTACATCCACATGCCTCCTACCCAGTCTGATCTCCAGAGAAGCCCAGGGCTCCCGACCCACCTGAGCGCAGTTTTGAAGACACACATGGCGAGCTGCGTTCAGAAAGCACAGCTGCAGGCGGTCCTGTTGAGCACCACCACTGACAACGACTAACAAGTAGAGCAGATCACAAACAGCACAGGGACTTATTACAGCAAACAGGCTGGAGCGTCAATGTTGCAAGTCTCTCAGCATGGGACTCTGGGTATTTCTAGCTTTTTTTTCCTCTCTCACACTCTCAGCCATATGCATTCCATCTTTATCCACTTATACAGTTACCTAGCGATGTTAGACAAGTCTCTAAATATTCTTTTTCAGCTCTTCACAACAAAGGTCAAACTCTTGTCCTACTTTGCTCAGATAAGCTAAGCATTAGAAGCATCTTTCTAGTCTCAATTCTTAAAGCATTGTTTGAAATTCTAAATACTATTGTTTGAGCACGTTTAGCCAGTTAACACACATCACGTCCAGGTAAATCCCCTGTGGAGCATAGCGTTTTATTTAAAGCTTCATATATAAACCTCATACATGAAACACAAGCAGAACATAAGTCTGTGTAATATTGTAACAAAACAATTTTCCGTTTAAAAACATTGTTGCATAAATTGGTATATCAATGCACTGGCAACATGAATTTGTGCATATTGTTCGTAAAACTAGATTTACGTAAAAACTGTAGTAGCAGAACAAAGTTCTGTGTAAATTCTAAATTATTTTCATATTAAGTGTTGCATAAACACAAGCAAAATGAATTTGTATTCTCTACTGTATGTAAAATGGTTATAAAAAACGATTTTAACTTTTTAAAAACATCTAGGCTTAATATCTTTAATCTTAATCTTAAACACTGCAACAACAACACACAAAAAATACTTTGTAGTTTCATTGCATTTTTCTGCATGATATATGTCATGGTAACACACTCCCTGCATTTTTCTGTTAGCTGAATGTGTAATGGTCTGAATTATAAAGTATAAAGCTGAATGTGTAATGGTCTAAGCATGAAGTAGTTTTCAATAGCTTTTCAACAGCCACGGTGCATTTGCTGATTCGGCCCACATACAGTATTTCAGAGGAGTATCCAACCATTTAATAACAAAGTACACAAGACATGTTTTTTAGACAAGGTTACCTTGGTAAACCATGTTCTTTTTGGACAGTCTTTAAAAGTACTTTGAATTAGCTAACTTTTCTTAACATGGTAATTTATCAACTTCTATAGTATCTGCAAGCTTCTTACTTTGACACCATTTCTATATGCAGCTAATATAACACTTAGCCTTTAAAATGAATAAAAACTCAACTGATTTACCTCTGATTTACCCTTTATCTCAAAAAGCTGGGCATGAAGCCATTACTTTGTCTTGTTTTTCTCAATAGCTGTAATTAAATTAAACACAGATACGCTACCTTGAGCAGAGATCATTTTGAGTCAGCTTATTGTACCATCAAGGTTTAATAGACACCCATCTACCTTTCCTTTAGGTTTCTTTCTTTTTTAACCAAACACATATTTTTGTAGCAGAACAGAATGGAGGTTCACCATGTTTTAAGGGTAATTTATGTAAAGGGGAGGTGAGCAAAACTCCTATATTCTCTATAGCCTCAACTATTCTCGGCCTTTCACACTTTCCACTTAAAGTTGAGTACCTTTAAGTAATTACCTTATAGTAATTAGAGCAATAAAAGGCAATTTTGCAGCCAAAGTGCTTAAAGTCAATGTGGATTTGTAAAGCATTTTAGCTCCTTTATGTGAAACATGATATTCAACAAGAAAAATGGAAACTTAAATCTTCTATCCCACAGGAATTGACTGGATTGTGTAAAGCTGTCGTTATTTACCAGAATGGAGCAAATCCCATTTCAGTTTGCTAATTATCCAATAGCATGCAAGGTAAGTGACATGACAAAAATTGAATAATTTCCACCAATGAATCTTCAGTTAAAGACAAGGAACGTGCAATAAATATATATAACCTTTATTCAACAGAGTTTTTATTGTTGTTATTTTTACCTCTGAAACAAAAGTCAGTCTTGATAGAGATAGTGGTGTCATGATTTGAATACAAAACAGAAATATTGTCTTCCAAACACCCTGACAGAAACCTGTCGTAATTTAATTTACCTCATTCCAATCCACAGTTTGAGAATTTGGCTTTTTTTTTTCAATGTATACCTTAAACTGCACTGCCACCGAGACAACAGCAATAACAACAACAACAAACAATTTACCACAAGGCTTTGGCAAAGCCTGACTTTTGACCCTGCAGAAAATAAGCTCTATCCATCAAACACACATTGTCGTCTTTCCTGAGGTAGGTTAATCGAATCTAGTAAATAAAGTTATGTTTTCACCTGGTTATAGCAACTGAAAACAGTGCCACAACCATGACAGGTCCTTCTCAACTCCAGGTTAAATGAATAATTTGCATGTTGCTGTTGAATGTCGTGGGGTAGATTAGGGAGCATTTTCTGTATACTTTCTGAAAACCCATTTCAACAAATATTTTATAGCTAATGCAAATCTACAGAAAGCTTCCATTAAAAGAAGGATCAAATTAACATTCATCAACACACACACATCAAATATGGTAAATAGAAGCTCAAACATGCTTGCTTGACGTGTGAGAACCAATGAGGTTCATTATCGTATTACCCAGGACATTTGAGCTTCAGCAAAAAACAGTGAGTTTTGTTCTTGCGCATCACGCAAGTACAGTAAAGCTTCTGTTCGGTGACCAATTGTTTTTTATGTGCATAAAAGCCTAAATTCAATCTGTTCATCATATAAAGCGAATGTGTCTCTTCAAAAAAAATTTTTAACCAAACCGCTGAATTCATATTGATTAGTATTATGATCTCTATATGAACTTTTTGAAGCGTCAAAGTGGAAGTTGCGTAGAATGTCAATGGAGGGACAGAAATCTCTCAGATTTTATTAAAAATATCTTTGTTTGTGTTCCGAAGATGAACAAAAGTTTTACGGGTTTGGAACGACATGAGGGTAAGTAAATGATGACAGACTTTTCGTTTTTAGGTGAACTATCCCTTTAATGCATCATAGGCACACTTTGACGCAAAGGGTGTTCGAAAAGGCAAGAAGCATAATTCTTTTGAGATACCTTCTTTTGGCCCAAATCTAAGACAGAACTCAACATATCCTCCAGAGGCACCCATCCAAGAATGCATTTCTAAGAGCATTAGATTAGCAACACGCTAACCTCAAACTCTACTAGAATCGACTGCGAACTGCTGCCTATGTAGAACACTCCAGATCAGTCACTCATGAGGTTCCATTTCAATTAATTTGCTGCCTTAGCAAGATGCTGCCTATGTAGGCAATGTAGAGGCGGTGTACCCCACATAAACACACACACTTCTCAATCAAGACTGAGCCAATTTCAATAACAAGAAGTCTGGAGATTTCAATTATCCCATGAGGTGTTTCAACGAAATTAATTTAATTGAATAAACATTACAGAAGAAGTGCTCTATGTAATCTATTATTCACATTTATATGCAAATCGGCAAAAATAAAGAGGCACCTAGTGACAAATTCTGGCATTGTGCAAACGGTGTGTTCTGAGAGGGCGGAGAGAGACACAAATTCACATGAACAAAAGGCACACTCCTATCAATACCACAGTGCTGTATTTAACATTTCCGACTGAGATCGGCTAAATGGGAATGCTGTAATAATGGACTAAAATGGAAGTAGAGAGACTGTGCTGATCCTAGAACTGCCAGGCAGGGTTTTTTTGACAGCTGGCGTCTTGTGGAAGGACTTGGAAAAACAAAAGCACACAACAACGTCAAGCAATCAGTTCTCGACACCTTGCCCCTGGCATAAACCTTCATGTATTACAGGGAAGCAGAAAAAACACGACAGCGGCGTAGAAAAAGAGTGATAGTCATTGGATACGTCTAGCTGTACTTTTCTTCCATTTTTCTGTGGGCATGAGACATGTTGGAGGACACTTGACACATCTGCGTCCTTGCGAGAGCAGGTCAGCACAAGGCTACGTACTTAAACGTACACGCAGTCTGAAATTACCAACCCTGTGATCCAAGGTGCGAGACTGGTCACAATAAACCAGTGTGTGTTTGTACGTCTGTTTGTGCGCTTCAAAAATAAGCCAACTTCATTTTAGCTGCACTTTAGTTCCATCGGTTCGAAACGCCACATTCTAACACATAACATCTCAGATGCAGGGAGTCTTGCAGGGAAAGGATGCAGCTTATTTTTAGATTTTAGCAGTCATCCTAGAAAATGTGCCTGAGGAAATAAACCTAATTTAATACCCACATGCACACGTACTTGTTTGCAGAAACATGTTATGTTATCAGGTGATGGAAAAACAAATCATTACATGCTTCACTCTGCGAGAAAAATGTGTTTCTTTTTTCTTTTTAAATGGGCCGATGTCCCCACCTTTCCTTGACTATATTTATCATCTTTTTATTATTATTATTTATTTTTCATTAGGTCAAGTATTTATCCGTTTTGTTATCGCATTACGAGAGGGCAAACTCCCGCCATGTGGCAAGTGCTCTTAAATGAAGACAATTTCATTTAATGACAGACCACCTCTAGAACATCTCACCGACAGCCAATCAGAGCGCGGTAATGAAGGCAGCCTGATGCAACTTGATTTACATAATGCCAGAGAGGCTTGTGGGTATTGATTACGGTTACATAGCGGCTCCAAAAATCAATTAAATTAATTGAGCAAACAACCGGAGATTATGCAGATTGAATGAAAAGAGGGGAACAGGCAGAAAAAAGAATAAAAAGAGGAAAGCAGCAGCTGTTTTGGTGGAGTAATGGAGCAGAACAAGGAAGGACTGATTAGGAGAGGACGCAAATATCTCTCCTGCAACAGCCCTCTTCCCACCGTTCATTTCCGTCATTTCAGTCCTACAATTTCAACGTTTTTGGGCAGATATACGCAGATTTGTCAATGTAGGGCTGGGCGTATGATGTGTATAACATGCCAACCAGTACAGGGTTTGCTATACAACTATTATTTTACTATTTAAATAAAAAAAAAAAAATTCAAAATGTTTTTAAATACTTCAAGTATTATAACATTAATTTAAATAAAGGATCTACTGTTATTACCATTAATAAATATATTTTATAAAATATAATGAATTAAACAGATTTAATTAATAAAAACAACTTTCACGGCTTTTGTTTTTAACTCAAGTGCTAAACAATAAGAAGCCATGAATGTTTGCTCTGAAATAGGTTTTATTATTTATAGTTTTATTGTTAATTTTATAAATATTCTTATCTTTTGGTTGCATGCTTGCATCATGTTTTAAATAAAAAAAGAAGAAATTATAGAGATGAAGTACTGAACCTTCACTGGATTACCCAGCAATAATAACAACATTGTGTCATATAATGTTACCATGATATAAAATTGATCATAGCATGATAAGATTTTGATTGTACTGCCCACCCCTACTACAACATGAGGTAATTCAAATCCTTATTTTACAGTAATAGCGGGTGTACTTCAAGGTGACCTCCAGCTAGTGGCCCGTGACAAAACAAACACTGTGTAAAGATGTGATGGCATGTGATACGGAAGGAAGAAAAGGCAAAAAGAGATGGAGAAATCTGTCCTGCGGTGAGACCGGAGGGTGGCAGCTCCTCTTTGACATGTGTTGGGAAACTGGCACAGCGGGAAGAAGCCTCGAGTGCACAGAGGAGGGCGAGAGGGCACAGAGGCAATAGTAAGAGAGAAAGGGAGGTACGCCAGATGGCATCCGAGAACTTTCTCAAACACTTTTTCTTGCCAAGGGGAGTGGGCTTCAGTTGTGAAAGGTGCCACAGGGCACACACCATGTCCGCTGCAACACAGGAGTCGCAACCCAAGCCAGGCGTTGCTGGAAGTCCACAGGAGTGTGAGAGTGTGTGTGAGAAACACACCATATGGAAGTGTGCACCTGCAGGTCATTATTACTACAACCCGGATAACACGCATGATCAAGAGGAGCAGCGCACCTGCATTCGGCCACGACCTGAATGTCACACCAGTGCTTCCTACAGAATTTGCAACTTTTATTTTCTAACTACAAACTTATTTTAAAGCACACTATCTTTTAAAAGCTCAGACACAACTACCAAATAACACAAAAAGAAAGGTGGGATTTAGTATGCAAAATCTTCTTTTTTTAGCTTCCTCACAGTAGCTATCCTTTGTCTAGATGAAATAAAAAAACAAAATATCCCCCACCAAATGCAAACAGGACATTGCATTACAAAATAATACATAGAATAATATAATATTATATTGTATTATAGTGTATACATGTTACAAAATAAGTGGAGAGGGTCTCTACGAAATCCGGATTACAAGTAATTTAAAATACTAATGTAACAAAACTTTGCACCTGTAAATCTGCGCCTTTAACTACACGCCATTTTATAAACATCCATGTAATCCATGTTACACTTAACACTCACTAACAGTTCAGACAAGTTAGGGCAAATTATATGACTGATTCAAACTAATAACTTATGAGGTTGTACTGTAAATAATTTTTTGACCAATTCATTAAAAGAATTGTGAGTCAGTTCATGAATCCAAACCACATCATTGCACCGTATGCAGTCAGCAAAAACAACAAAAGCGAAAATACATAGTCTATTATGCTTCATTCTGGAAACACATGGACCACAAATATCAGTAAATTATCAAAAGTTTCATGAATGAAACCCCTCAGCTTATATTTGAATTGTGCTGTACATCACTGTTAGCCACAGTAAGTTCTTACTGTTTACCAATCTTATGATGTTTTAGAGTGACAGAAAGCCTCTTGTTAAAGAATGTGTGTGCCTGTGTGAGAGAAAGAGAGCAGGAGATGACAGAAGGCGGGGAAAGACACCGAGCGGAACAGAGGACAACATTAGAGCAATAAAGAGCTGGAGTCATGGTCAGGGTTAAGGGCGGAGAGAGGAAGAGAGAGAGTGAAAAAGAAAGAGGTGGTTTAACAAGGCAGCATGTCGCATTAGCGGCTTCATGCAGGACCATAAAACACAAGGGCCAGAGACAATCCTACTGTTTACAACCAAAGATACACTCACAACACACACAAACACACTAGCCTATATACTGTATACACAATGCACTGTCATGAATATTAACAGCTGTAGGTTTCACATCAAATCCTAAAATCTATAATGAGTATGCTAATTAAAAGGGTGAACCAGAAAAATATATTTTAGTATAATTTGTTCTAAACAAGCTGAATTTATTGAACCACTGTTGTCAAATATCAACTAGCTGCACTGGAATACCTAGAAAATAGAATAAAACATGAACTCATAATTGACCATATTCACTTTGTTAGCACATATTAGTCTTGTGGTGAACAATTAATCTGTGCGAGTTAATCCACAGAACAAAATGTTGTTTTTCTTTGTAATCTTTAGTTAAAATCAGGAGATTTGGATTGGCGTTCCTTCAGTGATGCCGTCAGTATGACGGCTGGGCCAGAACACCAACTCCTCTTCGACCGTCAGTCTGCTACAATTGAAAGATGGCATGAAGGTGCACTATAATCAAGCCCTGCCACAGTTTCACTCAGAAATACATCACAATAATGAAGTAGGCTAGAACGACAACCGCGGAATATTAACGTTAACATCAAGGAACGATAAAATTCTGTTTATTACTATTACCTATGTCGTCTGCCGCTTTAAATGCTCAAGCTCTTTATAGGGTGGATTCTAATTGGCTTGTTTTTTGAATGTTTTTATCGTTCATCAGCAGGGGGAAAAAATCATTCTGAAAAAGATTCCAAAAATATTGTTTGTCTGTGTTATTAACGTTAATTGTGTAGTGGACATCCCTATTTTCAAAGTATTGAGTAGAATGATTATTAAACTTTATAGTTATGGTTACCGTTATAGTGATCATCCTTGGTGTGAATGAGCCTTTAAAGAGACTACCAATGGCAGGCAGCCTTCTTGTATTTATATCTTGAATGTAGTAATGGTTAAAAACACCACGTAAAATCAGCGTTAGCTAGTTTAATGGTTTAATGGTCTCCTAGCCTGGTCAATCTGATCTGTTGGCTCTTTGAGAAAGGTTTTGGACAAAGCCCTAGAGGTGTCAAAAGACTTTTGCTGACAAATAACCATGAATTTCTCGGTCCGGGTAACACGGAGAACGATTAAACATTGTTCACTTTAGGGATGCAAATTGTTTTCGGACCATAATCACTTTCTATGACTCCACTGTGAGTCCCTACATTTGCCCGATTTCATGAACCGATCGCAATTTGAAGAGGTAGACTCGTAAAAAGTTGTCACTGACGCACATGTAAAAAGTATACAGATGAGGCTTTTGCGAAATGTTCGGTTTTGTAACTTTGCAAAACATTAGTAAACCATAGTAAATCCCAACTTTATTTAGAGCAGTCTCCATTTTAAAGTTTAACCATTGGAAAGTGTTTTACATCTGGAGCACGCTTAGATTGAGAGGTCTTGATTTACCGTGCACCATAGAATAGGAATAAACAACTGAAACAGCGCTGGAAGATCATCGAAAAACCAAACTTGATTTTATGACCTGACTGTCATATAATAGTCATCATGTCAAGCATGAGTATTAACAAACTAAAAGTGCATGCCTTTTTCTCTGGTGTTGTAACATATGTACCTCAAAACATAATCAAAATTTTTTTTCTTCAAAATTTTAGACCATGTAAAAGTATTTTAGAAAAGTCACTAAAAGTAAGCCATTACTTTTTAATATGCCACTTGAAATCATGTGAAATCATTCAAAAATGCCTTCAGGGTGTAACGTTAAAAGTGAGAGCCAACAGAGGGCTTACATAATACTTATATAAAGCTTGAATGATCGTGTAGTCGGTAGTCGTCGATATTGGCTGCAAAAATCCTAATCGGAGCATCCCTAGTTCATTTATACCGACATTGTAACAACACAAAGCTGGTTGAAAATTGTTGAAGTTACATTTAAAGTAATAATCTCAAACCAACTAATATACTTCAAAGATATAAACTCATAAACTTCAGAGACTTTGGCAACAGTAGCTGTTCCTCAGATTCATTTACTGTAGCAAGCAGAATGATAAGAACCTGTGCACTCCAGAAATTGCATAAAGTCAAATAATCATATTGCAGCTTGCTGTTTTGATATAACTCTTGCCATAATTGTACACAATTTGCATCAGATTGTCTGTAAACAATATGAGAGCACGTCATGCTGATATGGAGAAGAATGGACTGTTTGTCGGTATGATCCATCTGAGGCATCATATTACCCTCCGAACACGAAACAAACACAAATGCACACATGGACACGACAGGCATATATTATTTATATTAATTTGTGTTCTCTCTTCTCATCTTCTATCTATTCACTATCGCCACGTCTGGCTAAACACCTCAAATGAGCTAAACAAACAGCATGGTCAGTTGGTTAACCTTCCCTGAAGAACTGGCAGCTCACACACAGCTGTTCTCGTTCCCCGGCTCCATGAATTAAGGGAGAAAAGGTAGGGCGGATGGAGAGAAGGAAGGCAAGGACGAAAAAATCTATAGTGGTACCTATTTACTAAGTGATACAATCTTTGCTCACTTCCCCTTGAAATGAGGTGCTTCTGGGAAAGGGATCTCATTTTCCCTCAGCCAATCAGCTTGTGAGCATATGGGTAATGCGTGGGATCTCTGAGGGACAGATATGCCTACAATGAACACACACACACTGGTCTGGATTCACGTCATAAATCTACGAGGACACCTGGGAATATAGGATGTAAGCCCGGAATTAAATGCAATTGGCTTCGGGAAGTTCAGCTTTGGTAGAGCCATTGAGTGACAGCCGCATAGCCTTACAGTGTCTGACCGTCGATTCTGGCTAAGGCTGATATGAGATTTGATGGGTTAAAATGAAATATCTTCTCACTCGACCACAGGGGAAGAACTTATGACTGTTTGGTCTAAGAGTGCTGAGACCTGAAAAATAAATGTTTTTGCTGACACGAGCTCTTCTCCTTCTTGCCATAATAATTAGGTAACAATATTTACTTCAACCATGTTGGTGTTAATAAAAATACAAATAAAAAAAATTAAAAATAAAATTTGCTCAAAATATATTTCAATATAGTTTCTAAATTAAGCTTTATTAAAATTACAATAGACTACTGTATAATAGAGGAAGTTTAATTTATATTAATGAATTACTTTCAATGGATTGGTTTGCTTCATCCTTGTAAAGATCCACTGAAGGCAAGTTGTATAGAGAACCCAATGGCAGTTTATTTATCAATTTAACTAAACAAAAACATGGCATGAGGCAGGAAACAAAACCATAAAAAAAAACATGCCATGAAGCTTACTGACAGAGATTACAGTGAAACAAAACTTGACAAGGACACAAGGCAAACATGAGGGCTTAAGTACTCAGACTCATGAGTCATGACAAGACAAGAGACACCTGTGAACAATGAACAGACGATTAACCAATGACAAGACACATGGCAGGATCACATGACAAACAGGGGATCACATGACAGACATGAAGCATGACATTCATGAACAAAACCAAAACGTGAGCAAGACAAGACCAAATCGTGACAATCATTCAGAAATGTTGACAGAAGTAGCCTACTTATGTACCACTATAAATGGATGTAATAACAGATTTTTATCACTATGCATTATGATTATTATACTATGATTTATCATAGACATTAAGACATTTTTGTAATAATTACAAAAAGATTTCACTCCGTTCATTTGTGAAAAACTTATTTAGCTGATGTAAAAAAAAAAAATCTGATTGGAATGAAAAATTATTTTAAGTCATTTGAGAGTAAATATATTATACCGATATCTTCTCCTTATCAAATAGCTCTATAAAATAATAATAATATAATACTGTATAACATGTATTGCATATATAATTTATTTTTTTATTTTATTTTTCAATACATTGTCCAACCATAGAATAAATTACAATACGAGGAATGATTTTGGATTTTAGCTGGATTTATTAATAAAAATGTGTTCAATAAAGAGGTCACTGATGCTGA
The DNA here is from genome assembly GCF_051911475.1 of Siphateles boraxobius. Lineage (NCBI taxonomy): Eukaryota > Metazoa > Chordata > Actinopteri > Cypriniformes > Leuciscidae > Siphateles > Siphateles boraxobius. The sequence goes on along the minus strand of NW_027509141.1, from coordinate 8,509,571 downwards.
AGACCCTCGTAAAAGCCGATGAGAGCAAATCGTTGGCCCGCGGATGTCGATATGCTAAATACAAGCTGCCGCTGGCCTTTACTCTGAACTCATAACCTCAGCAGAGCCGCTTCAAAGCCCCTTCAAATAACCTTCTTCTCCAAGCAGAGGAACAACCCACTTGTCTTCAGAGCAGTGCAATAAATTCATGTGAAGTGTAACTAACATTCACACTCACACACACACACACGCACACACACACACACACACACACACACACACACACACACACACACACACACACACACACACACGCACACACACACACACCCCTCACTCATGTGAGAAAAAGAAAGAATCAGTCCAGGCAGTCACATTTCACAGTCAAACAGTCAAAGCTGCTCAAATGTCACATTATCTCATCTATCAGAACACAGCAGAAAGTTAGAGACAGAGACAAGTGTGTCAAAATATCAGGAAAGGAAGAAAGAAAAAATTAGAATAACAGTGAAAAACTTCTGAAAAAAAAAAGAAGCAATCATTCACAGTGCAAAATGAAGCTCATACTGCAACAATTAGGAAAATCAATGAGAGATTCATAAACACACTCGCCCATCATTGGTGGTGTATTGATATTATTTTCACATGATGAAACATATAAATGTGAATCAGCAAAATGTCATTGTATAGTCTGAGTTGACATTTTCACACATTCACATATAAGTTTCCATTTACTTCAGCAGCACAGGTTAAACAGCACTGGGATGACCAGAAAGCTAAATTCCCCCCAGGGACCCTCATCTAACACATCAACTCCCAAATCCCTGTGCAGTCCACTGATAAATACTGTACCTGCACTACACACACACACTTTCTCTCGGTCCCTCGCTAGGCTCTGAATCCCTCAGAGATTAACCTGGAATCGGTGTCCTTCTGGGATCCGCATCAAGTAGCACGAATTAAAAGTGCTCCGGGGAGAAAGTTCACCTGCCGCCCTGTCAGCCATTACATTAGCCTCGAATAAAGCACCTTATGAATCACATTCCATAGTCTGACCAATAAACAAAAAAACTCTCAAGATAACCTGAATTGGAGACATTTATAAACATAATGTATATTATGGCTGTCAGCTTTCTACCTTCAAAACATGAGACCGCAGGTGAGAATGTCACAGCAGCTGATACAGTTCCAGTCAGACGCTAGCCTAATCATTAGCACAACCCCGACAAGTTGTTCAGAAGGTCTTTAAAAGTTTTCTTTTGTGATTATGACTAGCTAACTGTATATTACCTTGCTTATTACACATCTAACTTATCAAATATTTAAGCAATATCACACGAGCTTGAGTGAAGTTGTTCCCTTCCCGTGCCGAATTAACGTTATGTTGATGCTGAGAAAAACAGTACGATTGCAGTTCACTAAAGGAGTTAAAATTGAATAGCTAACTTACATTTTAGACAAAACGTTGCCAGTTAGTTCGTTTGTTGTTGCTCCACCAGCAAAATATTTCCAAGCAAAGCAGCAGGAAAACCCCTAGTATTGCTTCGTTCTTGAATGAATCAAGTTTTTTGAAATAATCGTTTAAAAAAACAACTCCTCAATGATTCTCTCACTTAACACACTTGTCGCCACCTACTGGCGTACCGATATAACCTGCTGAAATGCAGTAATTTATTTAATTAGATTTATTTATGTATTTATATATTTATTTAAATATTATTATTACAATTTCAAATAATTGTTTTCTATCCTAATATATTTTAAACTTAAATGTATACCTGTGATGGCAAAACTATTAATATAGTCTTCAGTGTCATAATCTTTCAGAAATCATTTTAATATGGTGTGTCTGTGTGTGTGTGTGTGTGTGTGTGTGTGTGTGTGTGTGTGTGTGTGTGTGTGTGTGTGTGTGTGTGTGTGTGTGTGTGTGTGTGTGTGTGTGTGTGTGTGTGTTTTAAACATTATACATTATTTGTCAGGATTCTGATAAATATAGTTCAAAGAACAGCATTTATTTGAATCTTTGATGTTGTTGTTGTATTAATGTAAGTCTTACTGTCACGTTTGACTTATTTTAATGCATTCTTGCTAAATAAAAATAGGCTATTAATTTCTTTTTTTTTTTTTTAAATCGTACTGACCCCACACCTCTTGTGTATATAAGCAGAAATATACCAATAAAAGTCAAAGACATGAAATTAACACAGAAAATCAGTTAAACTGTTTATTGGTCATTGAACTAAAACATCCGCAAAAAATGTGCCTTGATTGTTCATTCAAAATCAATATAAAATTAATCAGCAGCACACGTAAACTGGATCCAGATTAGATTCTATGCAGATTTATTTTAGCTTGAGCTTTTCACTCACAGTGTACACGTCACACATTTAAACGATTTCACTGCAGCGCAGAGGCGGTATAAACGCATTTACGCTCTGAATTGCAACTCATATGCAAGTGTTACATTTTGGGCAAAATGTTGATTCTTGTGCACAGCCGAAAACAAGGATAGCTAACCCATATATAGTGATGACTGTGACAATGCATTTTACTCTGCACGCATTTTGGTTCAATAATTAGTTCAGTTACCTGTTAATAATCTGTTTTATGAAGTTTACCACTACAATTTAAACCATAATTGCTCAATAAATGTTTTTAGGATGTATCAAGTCATTTTGTACCATATATATATAGCCTGTAACACACAGACACCAGGTAGGGAGACCGTGAATTGACACCATTGATTTGTGTGCTGAGAACATTTGGAAATTCTTCTCACATCGTCTGGACTAAGCCAGCATTAGCAACTTTCTCCAGATTCCACAGATGTGAAGGCCGAGGGCTGCCGACTCCTCGACCTCGATCACTGTTGACCCCCTAACCTTGATCTCCATGACTCCAGCATCCCCCCACAGCACCCAGATTTGACTGCAACTGAAGACTAGATGCCGTTTCCTTTACCTCCTAGAACACTAACTCCTCTGTCTCTGTTTTCCTCTTCACATTATTCTAACAGACTCCCTTAAGAGCAATCCAATCAAAGAGCTCATGGCTGTAGATACATCAGCCAACGCGCTCGGTGAGAAAACCACATGCACATTAGCATTAAAACTTAGCGAAGCATGAGTCAAAAGACATTGCTGGTAATAAGATAGTCACTATTTTTAAAGCCCCACTGATTTTCTTTTAAACTGAGGTGTAACATTTGAAATGACGAATATGGGATGGAGGTTTCATTCAAATTTAAATATGTCTGCTAAACATTTCCATAACGTCTTATTGGTTTGTTTTGAAAGCCACAGGGACAGAAGCATCGTGTCGCTTGGTTTTGTTATACAAACCCCAACTGCCGGGTGTGTAATGCAAATGTCTGAAGCAGGGTTGCCAGATCTCCACAACAAAACCCGGCCAATTGCTAATCTGAACTTTTAACACCCTACACACCACCACGTGATCTCCGTTCTTTGGAAGCTGGCCTTTTAATTGTTCCGCATACCCGACCAAAATCCATGGGTGATAGGGCCTTTTCGTCGAATGCTCCAAAACTTTGGAATTCCCTGCCTTTTGAGATTAGGCAAGCAGAATCTCTTAGTGTTTTTAAATCATCACTTAAAACTTATTTGTTTAGGGTAGCTTTTACATAATTGTTGAAAATTGTTGTATTATTATTATTATTAATCCTATATTTCATTATGTTTTTATTTTATTACGTTTTTCTGTCAGTAATGCATTGTTTGTTTAATTGTATGTTTTATTATGTTTCTATTCTTCTGAAGCGCTTTGAGATACTTTTTAAAGGCGCTATATAAAATAAAGTTTATTATTATTATTATTATTATTATTATTATTATTATTATTATCAAAACTAGCCCAATCTCAGTCCGGGGGTGTTAGGGACTCGCTTCAACCCGTGGACTAGAAAAGCAACCCGCAGCAACAGTGAAGTGAAAGTAGCCCAATTCCACGGGGAATCTGCGGACTTGGCAACATTGGTCTGAAGGTAATCCTGCTACAACAGGCATAACATAAAGAAACCACCAGCACCATCTCTATCTCAAGACAGCTGTAGCTATTGCATGATAATTAAAGGTGCAGTGTGTAGATTTTAGCGGCATCTAGCAATTCGGTTGCGAGTTGCACTAATGGCTCAGCCCACTGCTCACCCCTCCCTTTCGAAGAAGCTACGGTGGCTAAAACGGGACAAACATCGTCGTCTGAGACGGCAGAGAATAGCCAGAGTAAGCAAAGAGTGTGTAACATTGTCACTGTTTCTGTACCACAGTCCATTATAAACCACATGGATAAAGTTTACAAAGCCATAGTCAGGTGAGGATCAAGGGTCTTAATATATAATATAATAATAATCAGCTGATTGTCTCACAAACTTAACCAGCACATTTCCCCCCACATAGCAAACCCATAATACAGCGAGGGAGAAGAACCACATGAAACTAGCCAACTACATATTTTTTCTAACAGGGTAAAAGTTTAGCTGGCTAATATGAGCTGTTATGCTGTAGGGCTGCGGCTGAGCTGGTTAAAGCGTAAGGCATTGTTTATACTCGAAGCGTCTGCAAAAATGATGTGACTATAACAGCGCGCGTGCCTCCACATCCCCTAGACACCATTTACTACACACAAATTAATAAATAATAATGAATAAAAATATTGTTATTTTTCTCTGGTTTTGAAAACTCTTCACAATCGACTTAAAATGCTTCCAAGATCGACTTGTCGACCGCGATCGACGGGTTGGTGACTCCTATAACGTTACTGTTTTACGGTCAATAGTACTAATCAGCTGATTGTCAAAGCCATAACACAGCGAGGGAGAAGAACTAAGTTATATGAACAATCCAACTACATATTTTACACCACTGACAAGGGAAAAGTCACTACTCACTGTGTTTATGGGTAGCTTCTAGCTTTCTCCGGCTTCTCTTTCAAGGTAGCGACGAAACGCGCTCTGTAACGCTGTTTGTTCGCTGTCGGCTACGGTAGAAACATGACATCACAATATGTCGACCTTAATAGAAGGGGGTGCCCGTGGTTATGTAGATATAAATGTCTCATTTTAAGGTAATAAAAACATTACAGTTCATTGAGTAAGGTCTTTATACACCACTGAACACATAGTTGTGGATCTTATATTGCATTTCTGTCAATAGATCCTCAGAAATATTACACATTGCACCTTTAAGAAGAGTTAAATTTGTATCAGAAATAATATTAAATTAAAACATTATATTCATATAGGCATTTATTTAATTAAAACATATATTTTTAATGGGAAATAAAAAATATTATAAAATAAAATGTGAGTTGGTTGTGGGTGGTTTCCAAGGTGTTTCTATGCAGTTGCTAAGCTGTTTGAGGGGGTTTTATCATGTTTGTATGTGGTTGCTAGGTTGTTCTGAGTAATTGCTATGCGGTTGCTATGTTAAGATTTTATCAGGGGTTTTAGTACGCTTGTATATTGTTGCTAGGATGTTCTGGGTGGTTGCTGTGTAGTTGCTAAGGTGTTCTGAATGGTTTTCCGCATGTTTGTACAGTATGTGGTTGCTAATGTGTTCTGGGAGATTGCTATGCAGTCGTTAAGGTGTTAGTTCTGTATGTGGTTGCTAGGGTGTTCTGAGTGGTTGCTATGCGGTTGTTGGGTGTTTGGAGGGTGTTTCAGCCATTAGTATGTTGTTGCTATGGTGTTCTTAGTGGATATCATATGACTACAAATGTGCTTGGATGGATTTTCAGCAACTTGTACAGTTTGTGGTTGCTAGGGTGTTCCGGATGGTTTCTATATAGTTGCTAAGGTGGTCTGAAGGGTTTTCAGCCGTTAGTATGTGGTTGCTAGGGTGTGCTGGGGAGTCGGTATGCGGCTCCTATGTGTGTTTTGAGGTGTTTTCAGCATATTTATATGTGGTTACTAGGACTTTCTGGTTGGGTTCAATGCATTTGCTATGGTTTTCTGAGGGTTTTTCCGCATGCTACTAAGTGGTTGCAAGGGTGTTCTGTTTGGTTACTATGTGGTTGCTAAGGTGTTCAGGGGGGTTTTCAGCATGTTTGTATGTGGTTGCAAGAATGTTCTTGTTTAGATTTAATGTGTTTGCTAAGGTGTTCTGAGGGGGTTTGCAGCACGTTAGTACAGTATGAGGCTGCTAGGGTGTTCCGGGTGGTTGGAATACAGTTCCGAAGGTATTCTAAGAGGGGTTGCTAGAATGTTCTGTTTGGTTGCTAATGTGTTCGGGGAGGTTTCATTATGTTTGTATGTGGTTGTTAGGGAGTTCTGGTTGGGTGCAATCCAGTTACTAAGGTGTTCTGAGGGGTTTTCAGCATGTTAGTATACTGTATTTGGTTGCTATGATGTTTTGGGTGGTTTCTATGTGGTTGCTAAGTACATTGCTAAGTATTATTTTCACACAAGTGTGCCGCACAAGTCCTGAAAAGGGAAGCCAAAACATTTAGATCACCCCTGGTGGCTGGCTGCAGTATAGGTCATAAACCCGCCCTCTCCCTCTTGAATCGGATCGGACGTGACCCAACCTAAAAAATCTAAATACAATTCAAATAAATTTTTCCCAAAAATGGTGTGTGTCAATTTAGGAAGTTCTTATCACACATATGTATGTTCAAGTGTTCGTTTTCCCAGTCGTTTTAGTTAGTTATTTTGATGCAATAAAAACTGGGTGTAATGTCATGATTGACAACTGTGCTTGCGACTGGGTCTAAGAACGATGTAATAGCTAAAGACCATTACTGTGATATTTTGGCTTCATTTTTCTACAGTACAAATGACGCAGACACGCAGTCCACCTTTTTTTTTTTTTTTTTTCAGTGTATGTTCTCAAACAGCAAGCTCAAATCCAACAGGACTTACACCTACATTGAGGCTTTTGACAGGACATAAATCCCCCAACTGCTCAAATTACTGCTTAACACAAATGTGGAATAATGAAACCCTCGGTAGAACCTTTTTATTTTTAAAACATTACTGGCGCTGAGCTGAAAACATTGGTTTAACAGCTGGGGGTTTTAAAACAGAACAGCAAGTTGATTATAGGTTAGTTTAACCTTATTTCATAGTTTAACATTTAGTTGTTTTCAAACAATGCCAGTGCAACACTGAGTCACAGAAAATATTCCAGCTCATTTTGACCCAATGCCACTCAATATTAATGTCACAATGAGTCACAGTAATACAGCCCCCCTCATTCTCATCTTTTATGTCTTTTTTTCCCCTCTTTCACCATCTACGTAACCCACAGCTCATCTATTGAGGCCTACCAGCAATGAAGGCAAAAACTTGTGGAATGACTAATTGGTTAAACAAGATTTTTTTCTCAGATTTTCTCTCTGGTAAAAGTCTCCTTTTTTATCTCTCTCTCACTATTTTTTTGTAGAATTGGAACAGAATCTGAGTTGTTTACTTAAGAAGTTTAGTATTTGTGCTATCCCAACAGGATTTCATATTTTACTGGTAGCTAAAATTATGTCAGCTGGCTTAAGTATGTAAATATCCGTTTCCTTGTTCGGAGTGTGTGAAGTCAGGTCCATCTGTGTTTACTGACTGCCCTTCTGTTCCGTGGCCTTTGCTTCTGTCAGCATGAGGTCACTTCCTCCTTATAGTTCCACAAATTTGTCACTTTTTAAGATTATGATGGCCTTTAGAGTAAACATGAAATCAAAATTGACCCCGTTTACTTTCTTAAAGGGATAGTTCACCCAAAAATGAAAAATATAAGATCATTTACTTACTCTCATATCTTTCCAAACCTGTATGTATTTATTTCTTCTGTGGAATAAAAAGCAAGATATATATATTTTTGAATTTTGGGGTCCAAACTAAATTGGACCTCAACTGATTTCATTGTATGGACAAATGAGTTTAGAACAATGTGAGGATGAGTAAATAAAATACTTTTATATTTTTGGGTGACTATACCTTTAAGAACAAAATAAATTTTGATTTCTGATGATTTCTTTTCTGTATGAATATCCTGTTATTCTCAGAATATGTGTCAATTTGCGTAAGTTAAACTGGTTGCTGACATTTGTCTTATAGTGATTAATAAGAAACATGGAATAATAATCAGTAGCTCTGTTAACAAACAGGGGGATCTAAAGGTCAGGATCTGTCAGTAAATTATGCACACACAAAAAAAACACACACACACACAAACACACACACACACACACACACACACAGACACAGACACGCGCGCGCGCGCAGAAGACCTGATACTTTCATGCAGGATTTAAAAACGTAGAAGACTGAAGTCCCAAAGTGGTCTTGCGACATTCAGAAAGACCTCAAAGCACTGAGCAACCTGTAAACGAGTAGAAAACATGGAGGCTAAAAGGACTAGCGAGTATCAGAAGCTAACATCTAGCAAATGCATTTTCTCAGGAATGTCTATTCTCCTGCCAGTCCTTAACAGCAAACGCCCCTCAACATACACACACACACACACACACTCTTATCGGCTCTGTTGACTCACACTCTTCATCTCCCTCCTCGCTCCATCCACTTCTAAAGTAGCTTTGAAGATATTTTGGAATCAATACTTCATGGAAGCCAGTGAACGACTATCAGGATAGAGAAGGGAACAGTGAACTAGATTTAAGGAGCCGTTTAGCAAAGAGGGCCAGGCTGACCCTTTCAGAAAGCCAAAGTTATGCTCTCAGGCAGAGGCAGAGACCGAAGCAGAGCTGGAACAGATGAGATTCCAAAAAGATGCAAATGCTAGTTTGAACCCAATGACAAACTGCCTTGATTCTGCTTATCAATGTGTCATTTCTATTACTAACAAACCAGCTAAATTGCTCTAAATATCATATTTAAGACATTCAAAGAGAAGTTTTTAAAAGACTTTTTTTATCTTGCCATTCAAACTAACTATGCTAGCAAACTAACCATGCTATGCTATGCTAACCTTCATGAAATTTTCATTATAAATCCATGCAATTGCTGACATTATAAATCTTATGTCAGCAATTTCCCTCAAAATATCAGAACTCTGCCATAAAAAAACACCCAGTTTAAACCAGATTGGACCAGTTTCTATTCCAACATTTCCAAGATAGTGTTAACTGTCTTTAAATGTAACATGAAATATATAATGAAATACACATACAAATACACACACCGGTCACTTTTATTAGGTACACCAGTTCAACTGCTTTTTAAAGGGTAACTAAACCCTAAAACAACTTTTTTTTAATTAATGATCTGTAAGACTGGGGCAATTTATTAATGCTGTTCATTGATTCGAGTACATTTTTTGACATTTGGATATAAAGTGTTTCAATTCTACAATATATGTTGTAAAAACGTCTGAGTGCTGCCCTCTTCAGATTGAACGGTGGCTACTGCAGTTGAATTTTGTGGTACTGCGTGATGTAAGCAGGCACCAGCTCACCATGCCCTTGCCTACAGAGAGACGCGGGTCTCAGGTGCTAAGGTTGGAAATCCTCGCACCATTCTCTCACAGCTCTCTGCCTTGCCCTGCTTGCCTGAGCAACAGTTCTGTGGGCAAAAAACCTTGTTGATGCCAGAGGTCAGAGGAGAATGGCCAGACTAGTTCGAACAGATAGAAAGGCAAAAGTAAGTCAAATAACCATTTGTTACAAACAAGGTCTGCAGAAGAACATCTCTGATCACACAGCACATCGAACCTTGAAGCGGACAGGCTACAGCAGCAGAAGAAGACTACACTGAGTGCCTTTCAATTCACACAGGCTCACCAAAATCCGACAACAGAAGATTGGAAAAGCGTTGATTGGTCTGATGGGTCTCGATTTCTGCTGTGACATTCAGATGGTAAGGTCAGAATTTGGTGTAAAAAACATCCATCCTGCCTTATATCAACGGGTCAGGCTTCTGCTGGTTGTGTAATGCTGTGGAGGATATTTTCTTGGCCCTTCAGTACCAGTTGAGCATCGTTAAAACATCACAGCCTACCTGAGTAGTGTTGGTGACCATGTCCATCCCTTTATGACCACAGTCTACACATCTTCTGATGGCTATTTCCAGCAGAATAACGCACCATGTCACAAAGCTCAAATCATCTCAAACTGGTTTACTTGAACATAGAAATTAGTTCCCATTTTATTCATTACGAAGACAATGTGCACCAATGAATTGACAGTGAATGTTCTTACACACACACAGTCTTAAACCAATTAGGCTTTATAAACCCATATCAATCTTTCTTTTTGTTTAGGTAAAGATCACAAAAACTGATCGGCACACTTAGATTTTCGCTCTTTATGTTAATTTCTGGCTGCTTATTTAATGTGCACATTTTATGTTCAAGTTTTGATGCTAAAACTTGAGAAAAACAGAAAATTCCAAAATATTGCGTAAACTCAGTTTTCTGGTGTTGACCTTAATATGAGTGTTCCAGTAAAGTATCAATATGGCATCAGGGTTTAATTTACTTTAATTTATTTTCATTTTAATAAACAGGTCACAAAGGGCCCTATTTTAACGATCTGAAACGCAAGTATCAAGCGCGAAGCGCAAGTAACTTTGTGGACGGGTCTTGGGCGCTGTTGCTATTTTACCGGCGGGATAAATGACTCTTGCACCCGACGCAAGTTTAAAAGGGGTTGGTCTGAAATAGCTTCATTATTCATAGGTGCGGTTTGGGCGTAACGTGAAATAAACCAATCAGAGCGTCATCTAACATTCCCTTTAAGAGCAGGTGCGCATGTTGCATGGCGGATTGTTATTATTCTGGCGGATTAAACCAGGCGCGCGCCAGGAGATTTTTTTTTTCCTGGTTCTTGACGGACAAACTAATTTGTCAGATGTTCTTATATACATATGTGTCTTGCCACTATTGGGCAAACAGGTCTGAACCGTCATTACTACAATCAGTTTGAAACATTTGGGTAAATGTGTAAGCTAGATTTTGGCCTAAATTGTTTTACATCTTCATGGACACCACAATGATTTCCCTCATGTGTTAATATTTTTCCTTGTTATAATGTATGATTTGCAAAAATAAAAACGGTAACACTTTATTTCGATAGTCCACTTTAGACATTCAACTAACTATAAGTAACTTTGCAGCTACACGTCAATAACTGTCATTAGAGTATTAGTAGACTGTCTGCTTAATATCTGCTAACACTTTATTTTGTTGGTCCCCCAACAGATATTCTACTGACTATAAGTAACTTAGCAACTACAAGTCAACTTGTTCTCCTAACCCGAACCCTAACACCTAACCATAACAGTCTACTGACAGTCTACTACACTCTACTAATACTCTAATGAGAGTTAGTTGACATGTAGTTGAAAAGTCACTTATAGTTAGTAGAATGTCTAAAGTGACTATCGAAATAAAGTGTAACCATAAAAACTGCTGCATCTGTGTTGATGAGAGAATCAAAGTGTATGCGCGTTGTGCACCCGCTACATTATGGCCAAGAATGCGTTTAAAATAACATTATGAACAACGCGCAATGCGCCACTGACTTTAGACTAGGTTTTTTCTGGTCAGTGGCGGAATTGTTTTCTGAAACTGCAAAATAGCACTAGGGAATGTTTGCGCCGAAACACACCTCCTTTTTGCGCCGACCCGCCCAGGGAGCGCAAGTTCATTTCTTAGTTTACCGATGTGCGTCTGTGGAGGGAAAAGCCCGCTTTGTGCGGGTGCAAAATAGGAATGATACATGCGTCAGTGTACAAAGTCATTTGCGCCGGGTGCAAGATAGGGCCCAAAGTCTTGCAGCTATTTCTCTTATCAGCTCATTTGCCATAGGAAATCTAAAGGCTTGTCAGTCATCATAGAAGCTGCTCTTGAGAAGATCACACGCTCTCACGGCACTCGTGGAATCACATGCATGAGTGTGCGTGTGTAAGCACGTGTCTGATGAATGCTAATTAAACAGATTACAACAGTGGTACGAGTGACTCGCGGTGATAAAGGAGGTGACCTAGTATTAATGTTCTCCACCCATTCTGTTTAATCCAATTGAATGTCTTTCTGCACGCCTCTTTGTTCGGGCTCAACCTGCCACTCAAATGATCATTGTATTCCCGTTCACTTTTTCACTCAACAATGCCTTACGTAAATCTAGCATGGATGCAGCGGCTATTCAGCGTACCGACAAAGAGCTGTATTGTCTTTTTGTTTGTCTCTCAAAGTTTAGCATTTAAAGGCAAATAAACAGATAAACCGATCTTGAAAGTGAGATAAATACCAAATTCCAAGCAGCAAGACAGCAACTAAATGAACCTTCTTTTAGCTTCTCTTGGAAGGAAAACAACACACATTCTTTAAAGAGACAGCCCAATCAAAAATTAAGCCGAAAGGGGTCATTACACAACTCGGTATGCATAAATACATGGGTTAGATGTCTGTGAAAGAACATTTTGTTGTGTATTATCATGTTTTATACGTGTATACTATGAAAGCCTGTTTGTGTCTCTGAAAAAGTCAAATAAATTGAAAATATACACTGCAAGATACCGGGAAGAAAAGTGGAAATTGTGAGATATCAAGTTGGAAAAACAAAAAAATAAAAGTCTCATAATGTGATTTTAAGTCAAATTGTAAAAAATAATGACATTTGCAAGACAAAGTCTCAATTCTGAGAAATATGGTCACAATTTTTATTTTTTTGTAAAAGTACAATTTAGACAAATGACAAACAAAATCAGCAAGAGATCACAGAATATCACATTATTATGACCCAGATATCCATATAAAATCTCTCAATCTAACATATGTTCCTGCTGATTCCTACTTTTAGAATGTGTTATCATACCACACTGCATATTTGAGCAATCTCATCCTTTCACTCAATCCCTCCCTTTCTCTTTACCCATCTCATCCATTTATTCAGAAAAAACCTCATCGCATGGGGGTTCTTAAGCTCCACACCCGCACACAGGAAGTCCACTTCCATTGCCAACATACACAGTTGCAAAGCGCTTCTGCCTCTCTCCTCAGATCTAATGAGAGCTTTTTACAGCTGCCAATGGCCAAACATTTTTTTTTTGTGCCAACAGGAAACACAAACTCAAGCCGACCAGATGATAAGGTAGCCCCATCCAAACTAAGCCAGTAAGCTGCATTTCATTTCAAATTGCGATCTAGACCATCCTATGGCCAACCTGAGGTAAATCCGCCCAGTGATACACCATTTAACTCCAGCTCTCATTTCCTCCAGAGATCTATCTGAGATGAGCAGGCAATGTGGCTTAAGGACTCATATCTGCTCAGCTTTCAGTGTCTTCACTAGCCCCGCAAGCGCTTTGTGGTTGACCGTCCCGCTCGACGGCCGGCAGGAAGAGATAATGAAAATCAGAGATAAAGGCGATAAGGCTGAAATGGCGGCAGTCGTTTTTGAACGGAGAGCTCAATCCAGCCCAAACAAGCAGATTAGGAATGACATTTGTCTGCTTGGATTGATAACTACATCTATGCCAGTGAGGCTTACAGAAAGGGGCCCGGCAGATTATGTCAACATCCAAAGGCATATCGTGTCGATGGAGAAAAGGATCGACAGAGCATGTCTATCCTATAACCCATCCAAAACCAGAATAGAATGTGAAATTGAATTGAAGCGCTAGCATTTCGAGAAATTCAGGTGAGTACCTGCATTTCGCAGGTGTGCAGTGGAGCGCGACTCATATCTCAGAGATGCTAAAAATACACAGCCTATGCATTTACTCCACAGGCACGCCAGCTCAGATGATGTGACAGCAAACGGTTTTCATGTCACAACAACATATGTTGTAGCTAAACGACACAAGTCAACGTTCGTTTCATGCTGACCCCTAGTAGAAATACTGTAGCAGTACCAGAGACGCTATCAAAGGATAATGCATTGGCTATAAATTATATTCATGTACAGTAGATTTTTATTTTATTTTATTTTTTTACAAATGCTATGGTACATGTCCAAAGCACCAAGGTATCAGCATGAAATATGTCCAACACCGTTTCAGGGGAACTCAAGGTAATAATTTGTACGTGATTTGTACAATTGTAAGATTTGTACAATTGAGTTGTAAGATATTGTACAAATTGGCTTGTATGAAAAGTTGACTTGTACTATATATGTAGTACTATTTCCTAATTCCTTTTATCATGGTTTTGGGGTTTAAACTTAGATTTAGGTTAGATTGTTTTCACATTTCTTATGATTTTGACACTGCACACAAATTACTTATGAGGTGATATGTCCAATAAATGTACTACTTCATAGTACTATTTGGCACCTTTTTCTAATTGAAAGATTTTTCAGTTTCAAGTGTGTCAAAGTGGTAGTTGTGTGGCTGTCAATGGAGGGACAAAAATCTCAGATTTCATTAAAAATATCTTCATTTGTGTTCCAAAGATGAATGAAAGTCTTTGGAACGACATGAGGGTGAGTAAATGATGACAGAAATTTCCTTTAAGCACTTCTTTTTCACAAGGTATGTCAGAATATGTTGAAGCAAAGATAAAGTTTTCTCAGCTTTCACCATTGCAAATCCATACGTTTTTCCTTTACATACTTGTGAAGCACTATTCCAATTAAAATCACCCCTGTTGGAAAATATAAGCTGGTCCAAGAAGCATGTTCTAAAACTCAGCTTGACCAAACTACGCTGGTATGAATAGCTGGCAGCTGGTTTGTTGGTCCTATGATGACCAACCAGTTATAAACCAGATAGCAACACAACAGTTCCACAACACAGCTTTCAGCTTAAGATGGATATTCCAGCAGGGAATGGATCCCCAGCGTTCTCAGACTCAGCGTGAACTCTAGCGTGTGGGCGACCTTAGTCTAATGCTTTGCATCTATTGAAATATTTAAGGCTTAAAAAAAAACAGTATTGCTTGGAATTTAAAACTCAGAAAAAAAAGTATTTCTGATCTTGTGACAGCAGAACTGGGGTAAAATGAAAGGAGTATTTAACATCAATACACAGAGTCCAAAAATGACAACACAACCCCTCTAGCACACTACAGGGGAAAACAAAAAAAACCAACAACAACAGCAGCGGTACACTATCGAGCAACTCAACCGCCCCTTTAAAGCCCCACTGAGAGTTGCATGCAGTGATCGATGGAAAAACAACAAGAAGAAGAAATCTGGCAGGCCAATGTAGCCAGATGATCCTGTATTTCGGATGACCTCAGGATGGATAGCGGCCAGCCCATGTGCCACTGCTAACACAGGCATGAACAGATGAGGTGACTTTTCCAACTCTTCATCCCGGTCACAGAAAACAATTCGATCCCAGGGGCCCAGCCTGAGTTTTCTCAGCTTTCATGAGAGCAGGGGTGAGAAATGAACAAAATATTTTTTTCAACACATTAAGCTGACCCAAGCCTGTGAGTTCGGGATGAAATCACCGAATTTCCATTTTATTCCTACTATAATCTAGTTTTAGATGACACTACACCTTTTTGCCACATAGTGACAGCATTTTCTTTTTTATATCAGTCATATTTTTTGATGTCCACTTATAGTTAGTTCCAGGATGTGACCGCAATGTGACCGCAGAACACCATGATTGCATGCAACATTATTATAGTTATTATTAATCTACAGTAGATTTAGTTGACTAAAATGTAATGGGTTTGGTTAAATTGTAATGCATCAATTACACAATTCTCTAAAACTTCTATAATATTATATTATCACTTGGAAATGAAAGCAAAATTAGTTTTAACGAACAAGGGAACAGGATAACACACTAGCATAAGAATATCAACACAAGACAAAGGACTGAAATAACTGAGGGCTTTAATACAAAGGGATGGCAATCAACAGAACAACGAACAGGTGAGGACTAACCAGGAACCATAGTAACAAACAAGTGGCGGGGAAATGTGATAAAAAAAAAACTACCAAGATATACTAGGTCAACTGAAAAACTCAAGCAAAACAGAACATACATGTGACTATTATATTATATTATATTATATTATATTATATTATATTATATTATATTATATTATATTATATCATATTATATTATATTGTTTTATAACTATATACCAATTATTACTAGCATAACAATTTGTAAAACATGGCCACATGCTCAATGTAATTTTTTATTTGATTAGAGACCTACTACCAGTGCAGATTTTTCCCATTTGTTTGCATTTTATTCGAAATCCTAAAATTTTGTTTAGTTACGGATTCAGATTATTTCCTGATTCCTCAATGTGTAGGAGTCCCGTAAGGATCTTATTACATTTTGTTCAGCAGGAAATAATAACAAGCAGCAGAACTTTAAAAACATCCTCAGATGAAATATAAATGTGCCGAGATGATTGGAGATGAAGGAAAAGTGCAAGCGCACACACTTGACAAAAATTATAATTCCGTTCTCTGCACTCTGTATGTTTTCCCTGTTCCGTATTCCCAGGTAATAGGGTCAGAGAATCTCATTGCGGCTGGAGCTGCAGACTTCTATATTATCATTTGGCTGCCAGCACAGCCTCTGAGCACAAATGTAATGATATTTTGTTACCCACCATCTGCCACACGGGCCAAAACACTTCCTCTGCAATACAATACCCCTCTCGGAGCAAGGCTGCGAGGGCTACGCCATGTACCGTACGCGGCCACGTATGACAGGCTATACTCCCCACCACTCCCAACAGACAACACAGACAGCTGCCTTGATAAGGTCACATAATCTGACAAATAGCTAGCATTACGCTAGCTTAGCTAAACAAATATTCAATTAGTATTTGCGTTTTGGTTTATGCTAACAATGTTTCTGCACTTCCAGGCAAAAATTGTGCAATGTGCTCATGACTACATGAGAAGAGTGGAAGAGAAAGTGTGTAGACAGTGTGTGAAAGAATGCTTGTGGCAAGGACCAAGCCTGCGTGACCACTAAATGCCCAGAATCGGGAGAACTGTCGCTATTGGTTTCCGTTAATTTCCGCTAATAGGCCCCGCAGTCATCCGCTAGCCGGAACTTTGGCCGCGTATAATGTTAATTAGATTTTCTTTTTGGACCGTTCGCAGAGCACTTGTCAACATCCTTTCACATCCTCGAGAATTCTCATAGTGACACAGCCTAAAAGCCATTTTTTTGGCTGGGCACCAAAACACCGCTAGGCACCAAGCATCTGGCAGATAAAATAACAAACTAAAACTAAAGAAGAAACAAAAGGGACATTCAGTAAGAAATGTCCAACAGGAAAGACCTCGTTATTCAGTTGGCCTGGTCCAATCAGACAAATGTGAAAAATTCTCCTTGCTTTTTGCTAAAGGCTAGTTTTATTTAGCGATTAGTCATTCCCTGATCACATTCCAGTGCCTATCAATGATTAACAAAATGTTGACGCATAATGAATGGATTTGCCTTGGGGTCAGAGCTTTAAATAATTCAAACCATCAGGGTAAATACATAAACATTACTGATGCATTAATTCATAAAAAAATCCAGGAATAAATGTAAATCAAGTGGTCTCATCCTAAAAAGACAGCGGTGTTTTCTTTAACAAAAATTGATCTGCAGTCACTTACGAACAGTCCTCAAGGAAATGAGAGCTGGTACATTGATTCTGCCCTAGATCGCCTAAGACTCTGAATCAAACACATGTTTTGGTGTCCAGAGGCATTTGTTTTTGACAAAAACATATTTCAGCAACTTAAAATAATGTGTAGTCATAAGTTCACGCTGTGAGGTTCTCAGTCATTTAGATTTGAATTTTTTGTTAATATTTTGAGAATAAATTTCATTTATGCAATTTTTTGTATATTCCATTTCTGGTAAATTAAATGTATATTGGCATTATATTGGCTAGGGTTGTCTAAATAAGTTTAACAATTTCTGTAGCAAAATTTCAACCGCAGTCAAAACTTACATGCTGTTGAACAGTGATTTGCTTAAAAAATTGTTTAAAAGTTAATATATATATATATTATATAATTTCTTCCAATTAATTAGTCAATTTAAAAACAAAAGTTTATTAATTTCATGTAATATAAGCAACTGTCATGGAACAGAAGATTGCAGACACATCCAAGTTTCCAAGATCCAAGTTTATTGAGAGACACATGGGATGTAAACAGGTGAGTAACTGGAAGGCAGATCGATGTGGTGGTACTGACAGGGAAATGACTGTTCTTATCTGTTGCAGGTGGAGATGACAGGTGAGTGGAAGACCGGCTGGCTGGAAGACTAGATGATCACAGAAGACCGAAGACTTGACAGGATTGCAAAAGCTAGTATCCACAGGTTTGGCATCAGGTAAGCATTCAGGGATGAACAACAAGACCAGAGAACCCATGTGTGTTTGGTGCTGGCTTTTATGAAGGAACTGATAGCAGACAGATGTGGTGATTGTATAGTGTGCACTGTTTGTAGCCAGAGAGGATTATGGGAAACGTAGTGTGCTGAGGTGACTGGTCTAGTGCATGAGGATTGTGACAATAATATAAATAATATATCAACATGTTTTTATATGCAAGAGGAAAAATGTGCTGCTGCTGCCAGATCTCGATCACGAAAGTGACATTGTATTTGATACACAACTAAATAGACTAAATCAAGTGGAAAAAAGTGATAACTGAAACCATTTTCATAGGAGTTTGTTTCCTCCATAAGGAAATATATGGTTAACGAAAACTTATAAATGTTAAAGATTGAACTACTGTTAGTAAACCTATCAGAGGCTGTTAATCGAAGTCTATGCGTTTGTTAAAGTCATCAGTTTGCATTATTTCAACTTATTTTTTCTTATTATAGGCTACTTACATTTATTCTAATTATATTTTACTTATATTCTCATATTTCTCATATTGATTATTTTATGCTTATTTTTAACTCAATAAAAAAACCTACTTCGGGCATACATTTAAATTGACCCCTACCATGGTGTTTCTTATTTGTGGTCTCTGATTTAGATGCGTGTCCTCAGCCGATGCCTCGTACCGTTTAAAGGTGAAGTCGCTTCTGTGACATTAGTGCAACCTAGCGGAATTACAAAAATACAGTATATTTTGGGACTTCCGCGCGTTGCTTCTCACTCAAATCAAACATAACTGCTTTTACAGGTGCTTGTGAAGGCATCAACTGGTAAATGTAGGCTACTTTCAATTAAACGTCAAATATATTAATATATTATATAGAAAACTTTAGCTATGTTGCTATGAGTAAACAACTAAGCAGCTAACGCAAATGCGAAACCCAACTAACGTATTTGCGCCAGGTGCATTTTTGACCAAGCGCACCTAGCATACCCGGTTAAAAAAGGCACTGCTCTCCACTGATAGATGATGCTTTCTAGATATTGCATCAGACATTAAAAAACACGGCCATTAAAAACCCAGTTGACTACCATTAAAAAGTCCATGCAAATGACAGTAATTATTGTTTAAGACCTCGATGGAACCTTGAGTCACTGATGGTGATTTAAGACGCTTGTTCGACATGCCCTAAATGTTGGGGTGTGGGATATTTTAAAGCAAAATGTGTGTGCGTATATGTGTGTTGAGGTGGTTATCATCTTCTTTATTCTCCTCTCCTATCCTGACTGTCTCCTCATCTCCTCTCTGTCACGCCTGGCCACTCTCCATTCCATTTCCCCAATGGCTCATCCATCGCCACCTACGGTGAGTGGCGAGCGGAGCCCGGGGTGATTAACGCAAGAAAGATGGCAGGACTGGCAGCGTAAATCCAAAGAGGTTTCAGGAGGAACACCGCCGCTTGTCTCCGCATGAGGAATGGAGAACTGGCTGGGCTAAAACCCTTCCTGGAAGTGTCCTATCCCGTCCTACACGGGCGGAATACAGAGAAAGGAATTCATGAAAAAGTACGGAAAATCCACAGCGCTCCCAGGGGTATGAGAGTAGAAGTCCATCTGTCGGACATCTGGTCGGAGGAGCTCTTGTGAAAAGATATGTGCTCAATTGTATTGAATGTGTACTTGAAGTGTACTTCAAATCTTAAAAGTATAAATTTTCTTTAAAAAAAATTGTCCTTGCAGATAATATAATATTAATGAAATAGAAGGCCACTTAAGTGTATTTAAAGAGAGGCCACGATCATGAATACACTTTTAAAATGTGCACTTGCACAAATTAAGGTACATTTCAAGTGCATTTTAAATCACAAAAGATTATTATAACACTGAAGAACACAAAATTGAGTATTAAGTGTTGACTAACATTCAAAGCACATGCAAAGTTCTTGATTGCACTTTGAACAAAGTCTGTAGTGTTAATATATTTTAAAGTACTAAATTGCAACATCATCATACAAATGTGCAGTTTCAAATATATTTAAATACATTACATATTTATGACTACGTTTTAAAAGAAATAACATTAAAGTTTTAGTTTACCATAAATGCTTGTCGGTACATTCAACAAACCATATTTTGAAAGATAGAAGTAATTATGAAATTACATATAAAGGTGTACTTAAGTCCTTCAAGTGGCAAAAAGTTCAGCTACATTGCATTTAATATAAATTTAAACTATAATACATTTTCATGTAATTGCATTTAACATGAAATAAAAATGTCCAAACATATTACATATTACAAGTATACTCTTTTAAAGTATATATTATTTCTGTAATAAGTACTATTTTTTTTAAATCTGCTCAAATGTACTTTTCACAAGGGAGTGAAAGACCTTCAGCATACCTGTAGGTACATTTTAGAACTATACTGTATACTTCACCCCAAAAAATTCTTTCTTCACTTCATCTCCCCCATATTGTTCCCATATGACTTTTTTCTTCTGTAGAACAAAAAAGCAGAAATTCTAAAGACTGTTTTCCGTGGAATTACATTAAATTGAGGATTAAAGCTTTCATAAGTCTTCCAAAAAAAAAAAAAAAAAAACAGGCCAAGCATAGACTACTTTAATGATATTTTATGGTGCTTTTGCGTCCTTTTTGAAGCTTGAAAGCTTTGTTCCCTGTTCATTGTAACCACATGGAATAGAGCATGGAAAACAACATGTCTCCTTTTGTGTTCCACTAAAGAAAAGTCATTTGAGTTTGGAATGACACGAGAGAGTGTATGTGATACGATGTCCCTAACACACAAGCACCAATGTAGCCTCATTCGCTGAGACCCAGCACAGGAGGTTACAAGAGGTCAAAGACAGCCAATCCAATCAGTAGTCACAGCGCTAACCCATCAGCACTAGTCAAGGTAGAGTGAACCATCAAAGACACAACCCAGCCAGAAAAGGCAATCACAGTTGTCAAGCGGCAAAGAAATGAAAAAGTAGCCTATTTCTACTTTTGGTTTTGATTTCATGCTTGTACGTTGAACTGCCACTCGGCTGCTGTTTGAGCTTAATGTCAGGCACATTTACCGTTCTTTGCAATGCTAGTTGTTTTTAATAGGGAAAGAAAGAAAAGTGGAAAACAGTGGAGACATTGCCTCTCAGTAGGACGTCAGATAATGACAATTCTCCTTTCTCATCTGAATTTGCATGTTTGTCAAAGCTATCATTGTATGCTCATGGTCATTACACTGCCAATTAGCATATTTAAAATAAAGCAGTAAGCCTTTAAAATCCTCTCCAAAGCCATTAACCATCTCCATTTCTTTATGTTTTCAGTTAGCCTTTGGTTACCAATATAACAGATTAGCATAGTGCTAACTGATTACGAAAATATTTATTGTTTTGTAGACTACACACAACGTTTCTGGTGTTCATGGGAATGAATACTTAATGAATAAACTAAATCATCTGCAAAAATATTTTCATAAAATGTTATTGAATGATATTAAATTACCACTGATTTTACACAATGTTTACAATGTAAGTAGGTTTTTAGCCAAATCGATAATCTTACAATGGCGGAAAAAAGCCTACAGGCCAATTAAATGGCTTGATAAAGTATATTGTGTAGTCTAAAGCTAAACTGTAAACATATCAACTTTGAATGCTAGAATTTAACTAAGGAATTTTAAAATCAGCTGCTTTACAATGACTGCAAAAAAAAAAAGTTACATAAAAGTAAAAAAAGGTTGTTAAAGGATGATTGCTCTCTGTGCAATTTACATTTGCGACATTAGCACACTCACACACTCTTCTAGGCTGACCAATGACAGATGCGGGTCATGTTCAGGACACTGGGAATTTTTGCAAAAGAAATGACACACTTCACAGATTTGTGATGCACAAAAAGCAACATTAGCATTATAATGCTAGCATCATAGCAAAGATCATGCTCAGCAACTTCAGAGACCCATCGATTCGGAATCAGAGTAAGTACAGAAACCTAAAGGTCTGTGTGGCACACTAATGTCAGGTTATTCCAAGAGAGTTACAGGAAGAGAAAGGTCATAAGGGAACATTCGTATGTATAATGTACTCGTCTAATTCACTATATGCACACACTGAGTGACTGTTACGAGTGGAATAAATCAGAACGGACAGACACTAATCACAAGCCATTTTCCGAGCACACTCGATCCAGGTCTGACTGATGAAAGCACAGATATCTGGAGTGGCGGAAAGACAGTGGGAGTCTCGGCAATTTGAGAAGAGAGGAGGGAAAGAATAAAAAAAAGCATTGTACTTTAAACAGCTTCCCTAGAAGTAAGACAAATTGGGCAGCGTGGTGCAGTCCGTAGGCTGCATCTTACCCGCTCCCTCTCTCTCTCTCTCTCTCTCTCTCTCTCTCTCTCTCTCTCTCTCTCGTGGAAGAGGATAGCGTCCTCCCAAGCATTAAAGTGGAAAAACCAACTACACTGCAAAAATTTAATGAGAAGACTCACAACTCCGGCCTAACACTGGCTCACTGACACAACGCTCCTTGGCATGTGGTTATTTTCCCCTTCTCGTCTTTTCTTTCCTCTTTTCACCACGGAGGCAGAGGAAATATCAAGGGGCTGTAACTGGCCTGGCCCTCTCAGTCGTGGTCTAATGCAACACTAATGCATTGTGTCTGTGAAAATGGGCATTGTGAATACGTGACTGTGCTCCCTAGAAACGCCAAGGCATTACCTCATTCATATGTCCACTGAGAAACCGCACGCGTCCACGCACAAACAAATTATTTGCTACCGCAATTTCCGAGGCTTGTGTGATATATAGAGGGTGTCTAATAGTTTGCCTCACTCCTTTTCTGCTGTTTTTGTTCCTCTTTTTCAAATGGGGAGAAATAGTGTGGGGAGTATTAGAAGTACCAAATGGAATGAACTGGCCTACAAAACCATTAGGCTACAATTCCCTGACTGACAAACACCCATCACATGGACAACATCACCCTAAAGGCTGTATCATTACACACCAGGCCTGAACTGCAGCCCACAACCTCCATATTAAGGTTATTTCTCTATTGCAAGCAGGCCTGTCCATGACAGCAAGCCCATCAAGGGCTCTGGGCAGATATTGGCCTTTTACACTGATCCAGACCGGATTACGCAGCCTAAATCTCAGCCATTACCTTTAAAGAACGAACCAAAAAACTGATATCAGATTACAAGGGGAGAGTTCTTCTTATGGGCCACTTGGTATGAGGTAAAGAATTGGATTTCACAAAAGTGAAGCTAAAGGGATAGTTCATCCAAAAAATGTAAATTCTGTCTTTTACTTCCCACCCCACATGGATATTGTGAACAATGTCTATACAATGAAAGTAAATGACAATGACTGTCATTGTATAGAAAGAAGAAGAAAAAGTTTATGTTATGTTCAACAGACAGCCATAGAAATTTGGAACAACATGAGGGTGGGTAATTGATGACAGCATTTTCATTTCAATGCTTTTAAAGCAACACCAATGAACTTTTTCTCTGCGGTCGCCCTACAGGTTGGAAGCGGAATTGTCCATTACCGCTGTCGTAAATAATTTAGCCTACCGCAGCCTACTGTCGCACGCGCATGCTCGCTGTTTATCCAGCACCGGCTTTTGGAATCAACAATGGCCACAGACAAGGTAGAGTATGATGCATGATTTTATGAAAGACATCACAAACAAAGAAAAACTATGTATGCCGTAAAGCAGTCGAATTTTGTAGTTCTTTTTGTGCTCCGGTTACTACCCGAAACCCAAAGTTACATAGTGCCAGTAAAAGCGATACAGATCACGTCAGGCTATGGCAGACGTGTCATTTAACCTATTGTAAGTGGTAACCTATTGTACCATCACAAGGGTCTTGGAAATATATTATTAAGGTTGAAAAACTACATAGTGTTACTTTAACAAAGAAGTGTCATTTGCGAACATTTTATTGGGCAACACATTTTGATGGTCCACTTTAGACATTCTACTAATTATATTTTGCAACTACATATCAACCAACTTTCATTAGACTATTAATAGAATGTCTGTAATGCCCCCCCACAGACATTCTACTGACTATAAGTAACTTTGCAAAAAAAGTCAACTTATTTTAGTGACCCAAACCCTAACCTAACAGTCTTTTAACACAGGCTAATACTCTAATGAGGGTAAGTTGACATGTAGTTGAAAAGTTATAGTTTTAAAGTGGACCATCAAAATAAAGTGTACCTTTTTATTATCTTGACATATTTGATTTCCAGTTATATTGAAAAGAAAAAAAAAGGCTTCATAGCTTCCTTCAAGAGTGGTTGAAAGGAAAAAAAATATTTAAGGAGTATTGTGTGGCCCGGTGATACGGTGATAAATGAAGTCTATCACTTAGCACTAGCGCTTAGCACACCACAAAAGCCTTGATCAATCAGCTTGACAAACTGCAGAATTAATGCTGCATATAATCAACAGTAAAAGGCTGAGTCCGCATTGCGTAACCTATAGCATTTTAAACTAGAAACATAAATAACAGAACTCACGCAAAATACTCCACCTAGTGGCCAATGCATGAAAGTCTGTGTGAAAACGAATGTTAAGGTGTTGCATCTCGGTTGCACTATAACATCTGTCTGGCTGTTAATATTGGAACGCCCGCTGCGGCTCATCAAATTGTAATTAATTTCTCTCTCATTAATCCATCCATCACTTCCTCAATACAAAGAAACATAAACATGCTCCATTGTTTGGTTTCAGACAGATTAATTTAACATCATCTTTGACGTTTTAGATCCTTGTTGGTCTTTACACATGATCACGTGTTTCACCCTGGTTGAGAGGAAGAACTGGCATTTAAATTGGAGAGGGCCAGCAGCCGTTATACGTTATTAATGGAGAGACTTTTACGTTTGTTGCTCCATACTCTGTTAATTATGACCTTAGAGAGGGGGACGGGGGTAAGGAGGAGAACAAGGCGCTGGAGGGGGCCGGGTTATGTGGAAGGAGAATTAGCGCTTAATTCTCCCAGTGGCTCAAAGGTTTCTTTCGTCTCCTGGCAAACTCTTTCAACCCCTTTTACTGTGCCAAATGAAAATCTTTTTCAGAACCTCCAGTCTGGGAGAGAGTCAGAACTAGAGAAAGAGAGAGAAATAAAAGAGTGGCAAAAGCAAACATGAAGAAAATCTGAGAGAAAGTGAAGCCAAAGTACACGAATTTGGTCTCCTGCCTACAACTACTACAACTTTAAATGAGGCGAATCATTATTACTATACCAAATTTGTATCTGGCTAACGTTAAAATAATTGGTGCACAACAAGAGCAGAGAGTTGGTGCTGTGTATGGCGATGATGTCACAAACAATCGGTGCTGCAGATTTCGGGCTTTCCAAAGACCATTTAGCAAAGCTGCAAACAACAGAAAAAACAAACAAACAAACAAACAAAGAACAAAACCAATGCAATCAACATGTCTGTACAAAGCCAAGATTTATCTAATGGTACAGGAGCCCAGCAACAACAACAACAAAAAAGTATCACAAATTAACATTTTAGCCAAATTTATCACCTTCATTTTCTTTGTTCAACTCTATTCTCTAAGTATTTAAAATACTTGCATGATTTTAGAATGTTTACAAAAAAAAAAGAAAAAAAAAAGGCAGCAAAACTTAAGTGCAGTTTGACATGGTGTAACTGGTCCAGCTCAACCCACTCCGAACGGGATTCGAAGCAGGGTCTCCGGCGTGGGAGGCGGGCACGCTAACAAGAACACTAAAGACCACAGCAAAGTAATAAACTAATAGAGTTCCCAGACAGAGGTTCTGATACGTATTTTAAACATAGGTAAAAATCTCACTCAGAAAGATCAGAATGTTGTATGCAGCGTGCATGTGCACAAGTATAACACTTTTTTTTGTCTCCATAACAATGACATTATCTGATAAAATAGCATTATATGACTTAAATTCTTTCCATGCTGGGTTCATTATCTTCAGTTTTCTGTCTGTAAGACAGGATCTACCAGCATGCTTCATGAATGTCCACTTAATTTAGTGGTTGGCACACACTGTGAGCTGTGGTTGCCAGTGGAGATGAGGAGAAAATGTACCAGCATGAGCAAACACACACACACACACACACACACACACACACACACACACACACACACACACACACACACACACACACACACACACACACACACACACACACACACACACACACACACACACACACACACACACACACACACACACACACACACACACACACGTCTGCCTTCACCAAGACTATTGAGGAAAAATGGAGATGAGTCCTTCACTGAAGAGCATCAATACTCCTTGAGAACCATTCATGAAATCTAACACGACAAAAAGGAGGGAGAGAAAAAAAAACAGTGTGAGTTAATGTAAAAAAAGCTTTTTAGAATAACAGTGTCTGTTAAGCGTAAGTATAAAGGAGAATCAATTAAACTGGCTTTAACACTTAAACTAAACACTTCATAAAAGTAATACAAAAAAAATCCACACATACAT
This sequence comes from Siphateles boraxobius, assembly GCF_051911475.1. Classification (NCBI taxonomy): domain Eukaryota; kingdom Metazoa; phylum Chordata; class Actinopteri; order Cypriniformes; family Leuciscidae; genus Siphateles; species Siphateles boraxobius. The sequence goes on along the minus strand of NW_027509141.1, from coordinate 8,482,842 downwards.
TAAATGCAAAAAGTCAGGAATAAACACTTACTGTACGAACCATACCATCCACAACCAAAAAGTAATTTAAATTTCAATAAATTGTAATTTATTCCAGTGATGCTAAGCTCAATTTTCAGCAGCCATCTTCACCAGTCTTCAGTGTCACATGATCCTTCAGAAATCATTCTAATATGCTGATTTAAGACATTTCTTATTATTATCCTCAATGTTGAAACCAGTTGTGCTGTTTAATATGTTTTTATATATTTTATTCTGTGATACTAGAAATGTCAAAATGTAAAAAGAATAGCATTAGTGTGAAACAGAAATCTTTTGAAACATAATAAATGACTTCACTGTAACTTTTAATCAATTGAATGCATCCTTGCTAAATAAAGGTATTCATTTGAACATAAATAAATAGATACATAAACAAACCGTTTTTTATGCAAAAACACATAATTTAATTAATTAAAAGAAAAACTATCAATTTAAATAAACATTACTATTAAAAGAATTGATCAATTTCAATGTTTTAAATTGCAAGTGAATTGGAAATATGTTTGGTGTGAGGCTTATATTTGAACGAAACTTAAACACAGAGAAAGTCGAGAAAGCGTCCGAGTTACGAGTTCTTATTCCCTTCCATGTTGCTGGTTCCAAACACAAGCTGCCTTTGGTACAGATGCAGTGCACATTCAGCACACACGCTAACAAACTCGGGGATCCACGACCCTACGGCAGCCTTACATCCCCCCACACGTTTAACCGTCCGCACGGCCCTATCTTTTAATCAATCTATTAGGGAGCCGGGTGACGATGACAGGCTTTGTGACTGATAAAGTGACCTGGCGAACATTACAGCAGCTCTGGTCATCCAGCCGGACAGATAACGGCCCGAGCGGAGAGAGATGATGATGATGATGATAATGTTGTTACAGGGGCCGCTAGAGCATCCAGTCCGGCCCAAATGTCAGCTCCAGCTATCTCACTCCTGAGACTCTACCCCCATCTTAAGTGCCCGTCATTTCCAAACGGACATTTAGCAAATTATCCTTTTCTATTAGACGGAGAAATGGCTCCTCGCTCACATAAAAGGAAATCAGAAAGGCAGGAAGTCTGATACCTCTTAAGAGATTTGAATTATCATTGTGCTCTCCAGTGCGTGGCATGCTATTCGTCATGCGACAGAAATAACCGTCTAGAAATCCTCTCCTCACTTTCGCCGGCGGTTACTACATCTTTTGGGTGAATCCTTCGAACCATTTCCCGCTGTAGATAGGAGGTCGGAAAAGAATAGCCAAAACACAAAACAAAGATCAATTCTTATGCTTCCCTTTGATTTATACGGCGTAGACTCAGGACTGGAAAGTCAAACGATTTTTGCTTGCTAGTTTCACTAGTTGAGCTTTAAAGCTTTAAATTATTAGGTGGAAACCGCGCTAGAATTTTCTCTTCCGTGATAGTCTTCCACTGGCTCCAAAGGCTAGATCAACGGTCTGTAAAGAGATGAGCGTTGCCTGGGGCCAACAGACGCCCCGTCGAGAAATCCTCTCGCTTCCGCTCTGCTCCGTCAGCAAACTGGCCATTACTGGAGACTCAAGTGTGCAGACACTTGTTTCCCACTGGCATGACAGAAATAAATAAAGTCGCAGCGTTCCCCTTTTTCTAGCTTGTCTTTCCGCAGCACTGGTTCTGCTAAAAACAGGTCTATCAGACACAGACATGAACAAATGTCACTGAGGTTAAAAAGCCCCATGTCTAGAAAAAGCAGAGAGGGCAGGGAAGAATGACGGCAGACAAACGGAACACATTAAAGTGGTCTTTTCTTCAACGGTAACTTCATTTCTACCCCCCTTCCGACTCGAGAATTGGAAGTGTGCACCTTTCTCTCGATGAAATCAACTCTGATAGGCGGAGGCAGTAAGATGGACAGAAACACATACTGCGACAGTCACAAGAGAGAGAGGCGCAAACAGAAAAACAGACGGAAAAGATTGCCAATAATGTCCACAACCTTGAGTCAGGCATTTGCCCTTTGGTGACAATGTGTTATTCATGGAGCGTTCATCACGGGCCTGATGAAATCTCTCGGCTGTTTGAGATGCAGAAACTTAGACACTTTATTTCACTGTCAGCGCTCAAGTGCTCACCCTTATGTCCACTGAGACCCTGAGCACCCGGATCTTGTAGTTTTGGATCACATAGAATGTGGGATGAAAACTAGTGGCGAAAGAAAAGAGTAAAAAAACTGATACCGTAGTGCAGTGTCCAGAGAAACCGTAAAAGCTTGGGTAGAACGCAGCGTTAATATTAGTTTTTTCCTGCGACAGTGATTGACTACGGTACCAACAAAGTAACATTTTATTATGTATGCAAAGCGATGGCCATTTGATAACACAAAACCATCAAGCTACCCAGAAGTAGGTCAGCTAATGTGGAAATTTACGTTTTGAGATGTATTAGCAAAGATGAGAGATAAACACAATGTGTTCTGTCTTTTAATGAGATTTCTGAACACATGGTTTGCATGCACGCATACACTTTTTAAAAAAATGCAATTCACAGCGCAGATGCAAACTGCAAACCATGTTATCTTTCATTCGTATGGAACTGTTAAGCTCTAAAGATTTCTTGTTTATGAATATGGTTTTCTCGTCACTTGTTTCACATGTGTTTGGATGTGTAGATTTAGTTAAAAGAGCACAAACAGTCCTTGCACTTGGTCTGCTTCCATAAGGTTTCATTCGAAGACCTGATAATGTCATACTCTCTAGAATTATACATTTGACTTGACGCCTCCAGCGTTACATAAAAACTCATGCAAATATGCAAAGCTGATCAGTCTCCTCCTGGTTAAAGATGACTGGTGAATCTCAGACTCTGTTCTTTCTCTGGCTGCTGCCTATCATCACAGCAATCCTGAAGAGCCCGAGAGATCCTCACCTATTACTCACACACACTCAACGACCCAGGTCATCTTAAACAAGATCAAATATATATTTATATACATTTAAACCCGGACGAGCCCCCAGAAATCATATTCTTATGACGTTTTCCAAGACGCACTTTTAGTTACTGTGGGAATTCACATTTAATGCTTCATCCCTTCTTGCCTGATCATTCAGATCATCACATTTGAAGTATCAATAAATGGTAACAATAAATAAATAATAACCTTTTTTTTCTTACCTGATCCCAAAATTATGCTGCTTAGCATTACTGAGCGGCAAGAGAACAACCAATAATGATTCACATTTTGACACAATAATAGTTTAAAAATCATTAGCTTGCAAACCATAGAAACAATGTACATTATGAAAAGGAATAACAAAATATTCAAAAATGTATTATTTTTGTTGGCTATTTATTAAATATTCATATATAGCCTAATAATGAAAGTATGAAACATGCGTCATGATCTAATGTAAGAAATGTGTTTGCATTTTTGTTTTGGACAATGTTTAACTTAAGTTTAAAATGCTATGCCTTGCTCAATTGGAAAAGTTAGGATTAATTATGCAAACAATAAATTAAAAAGTAAGCATTTTGTTTGAAAACAATGTAGTTTTTTGCTGAACACTTTGCACTGGTTGTTATTCTTAATACCCATTAAATTACGATCCGATTTTAAATAACCGATAACTGATAAAGTATAAAAGTGTGAATATCTATAATAAAAAATCGTCAATCCAATAATCGTTTTATTTATAATATTATATGCACATGAAAAAACTCTTCAATTCCTAGACTGTCTTTTTTCAAGAGAAAGTGCGTAAATCACGTTAAAAGTCGTCCAGGAATGTAATGCTGCTAAGTTATGCTTAAACTAAAGATGGCTCAAGTGTGCATTAAAATTCAAACTGATTAAATCAAATATGTTATAATACCTGCTGAAAGACATCGGCTAATGTCTTTTCCTTGAACGGATTTGAGTGTAATGTTTAGAGATAACGGGTCCGCGCGCTTATAAATAACAGAGGGTCATTTGTGGATATTGAAATAACAATAGACGTCATTATCTGCGTAACTATTCCGTGTTAGATCGTCCCAATTCCATGATTTAGGCTACAGCAGAAAAATCACAAATAGCCAACTAAAGCCTCGCGTTCGTAAGGTTTTAATTGTGCATATGTTTTTTTTTTCTCCATCCGTCAACCTTACGCAGGCAATGTAATGGTCTTACTCGTTTAATAATAAATGGAGCGATTTGAAAACAATTCTCATCAACCTCGAATCCAACTTACCGGGATGACAATGTGCCCACCGGAGCAGGAGCGAGGAGAAAAGCAGAGGCGGAATCCACCAGCAGCAGCAGCGCGGTCGCAGTAGCCTCCGCATGTCACACTGTATACATGGAGATCTGGAATAAGGCAACTGTTGACAGAGTTATCCTCCTGCTGAACGACAAAACTCCCACAAACAAGCGATGCGAACGCACTGGACACGGTTCAATGTATTTCGGCCGCCTCCTTTTAGTGAGTCCTTTTGTTTGGAGAGATTTTTCTTTTGAAGTTCGACCAAGCCAAAGGAAACAGTTTTTTCTTTTCTCTTCTCTTTCTATTTCAGATGGCTGAGCTTGTAGTCCAGGAGAGAAACATGTCAAGGGGACATGGATTGTGGATTAAGAGAGAGATGTTAGAGTAGCGGTAGTCCATGCATCACGCTGAAAACACAGAGAAAAGAGTTGGAGCGGCTCTGGAAGCTTTCCATTCCGCCATCCAGGAAGTAGCGCATGAGCTGAAGTCTGGCAGAGACTTTAAAACAGGCTTGGAAGAGAGCGAGCGAGAGAGAGAGAGAGAGAGAGAGAGAGAGAGAGAGAGAGAGAGAGATCCGCCGGATCCTAGCGCCGAGCCCGTAACGGACGCGCTGTCAGACTCTGTGTGATGGACGCACAAAGGCGCTCTCCTTCTCTCTCTCCTTTATCCCACATACACCCAAACACTCCAGATAACATCAGTAATAAATTGACTGATGTATCTGTATCTGGAATTATCAGCAGAATCTTCTACATGGAGAAGAGTGGATGGTTGTATGATTCAAAATGCATATATTTCACAACTGAAGTAATAGACGTGGGTACATATTTAAAAATTAGAATCACCTTAGAAAATTCCATGACGGGCGCGCGCACACACACACACACACACACACACACACTCGGTTTCGCTATCTTTGTGGGGACTCTACATAATTATTTTGTACAAACTGTAGATTCTATCCCCCCACACTAACCCTAGGCCTACCCATCACAGAAAACTTTCAGCATTCATACCTTTTCAACTAACCATCATTTGGTATGTTAATTACATGATCAATTTCCCGCAATGTAGGTAATCTCAGGGTTTAGTATCCTTGTGGGGATTCTCACAATGTAGCTTAAACAAACAAACACGCACGCACGCACGCACGCACGCACGCACGCACGCACACACACACACACACACACACACACACACACACACACACACACACACACACACACACACACACACACACACACACACACACACACACACACACACACACACACACACACACACTAGACTGTGCAGTGACTACTGACAGATCATTCATAAGTCCTGTCCTTACTCTTTTCAGAATTGTTTATTGAATAACTGAATTTTCTTTACAGACATAGAACAGCTGTATATTTCAATAGCATTTATGCAGTAAATATGCCATCCAGGTTTTCTTTTTTCTCGTGTTAGGGTTAGTTGTTTGTTCTTATGCCATTATTACATCTTCATTTTGTACCAACCTATCCATCAGTCTTACTGCCTATTGTCCAATGTTTCAATGAAAAATGTTCAACGAATCAGTAATACTGATAGAGGAGGACATATTAAAAGGCATCTTTTTAAACTGAAGTGCTGTCAGTGTAGAACAGAAGAGATTTTTATTGGCTTGGAAAGATTGCTCCTCTGAAGAACTCGACTTGGCAGTTCTTAACATTGGACAGACATTATATAAGAAAAGAAGCTCTCATCAGCCCGTGACTACTTAATTACAAATATATGCTAATAGATGCAAAGAATGAGACTTTCACTTTGATCATACTCTTTAAATATTCTGTGCACATGTTAAAATTTTTATTTTATTAAAAACATATATTATTGTCTAAACAAAGAGTGAAATAACAACCATTAGGCAAGGTCTTGAACCGCTCAGATGAGCAATCAATAAAATAATCAATAAAAAAAATAAAATAAAAATGACTGGAACAGAGGATTAATATCTTATAGAAGTCCCTCAGCTATGCTATTTTATATATTTTATATTTGACATTGTTTTAGATATCTCCTACAACAGGTTTACATGCATCCGAGATTAAAAAAAAACTCTTGAATTTTCTTATAATATGCTGTACATTACAGCATCACCTAATTTCTCAGAGTCTGAAAGCAGTTAAATCGTAGATTCAGTCACTCTGCTCTGAGTAGTCTGTTGTGACTGGTCTGCTCTGATTGGTCGTACTGCTGAGTCTGTTGTGACTGGTCTACTCTGTTCTGATTGGTCAGATGGCTCAGTTTGTTGTGACTAGTCAACTCTGATTGGTTAGACTGCTCAGTTTGTTGTGACTGGTCTACTCTGCTCTGATTGGTCAGAGGGCCCAGTCTGTTGTGACTGGTCTACTCTGATTGGTTAGACTGCTCAGTCTGTTGTGACTGGTCTACTCTGCTCTGATTGGTCAGACGGCAAAGTCTGTTGTGACTTGTCTACTCTGATTGGTTAGACTGCTCAGTGTTTTGTGACTGGTCTACTCTGCTCTGATTGGTCAGACGGCTCAGTTTGTTGTGACTAGTCTACAATGATTGGTTAGACTGCTCAGTCTGTTGTGAATGGTCTACTCTGCTCTGATTGGTCAGACTGCTCAGTCTGTTTTGACTGGTCTACTCTGCACTGATTGGTCAGACGGCTCAGTCTCTTGTGACTGGTCTACTCTGATTGGTCAGACTGCTCAGTCTGTTGTGACTTGTCTACTCTGCTCTGATTGGTCAGACGGCTCAGTCTGTTGTGACCGGTCTGCTCTGCTCTGATTGGTCAGACGGCTCAGTTTGTTGTGACTGGTCTACTCCGATTGGTTAGACTGCTCAGTGTGTTGTGACTGGTCTACTCTGCTCTGATTGGTCAGACGGCTCAGTTTGTTGTGACTGGTCTACTCAGATTTGATAGACTGCTCAGTCTGTTGTGACTGCTCTACTCTGCTCTGGTTGGTCAGATGGCTCAGTCTGTTGTGACTGGTCTACTCTGATTGGTCAGACTGCTCAGTCTGTTGTGACTTGTCTTCTCTGCTCTGATTGGTTAGACTGCTCAGTCTGTTGTGACTTGTCTACTCTGCTCTGATTGGTCAGATGGCTCAGTCTGTTGTGACCGGTCTACTCTGCTCTGATTGGTCAGACTGCTCAGTTTGTTGTGACTGGTCTACTCTGATTGGTCAGACTGCTCAGTCTGTTGTGACTTGTCTACTCTGCTCTGATTGGTAAGATGGCTCAGTCTGTTGTGACCGGTCTACTCTGCTCTGATTGGTCAGACAGCTCGGTTTGTTGTGACTGGTCTACTCTGATTGGTTAGACTGCTCAGTGTGTTGTGACTGGTCTACTCTGCTCTGATTGGTCAGACGGCTCAGTTTGTTGTGACTGGTCTGCTCTGCTCTGATTGGTCAGACTGCTCAGTCTGTTGTGACTGGTCTACTCTGCTCTGATTGGTCAGACGGCTCAGTCTGTTCTGACTTGTCTACTCTGCTCTGATTGGTCAGACAGCTCAGTTTGTTGTGACTGGTCTTCTCTGCTCTGATTGGTCAGATGGTTCATTCTGTTGTCACCGGTCTGCTCTGATCCTATTGGTCAGTCGACTCAGTCTGTTGTGACTGCTCTGCTCTGATCCTATTGGTCAGTCGACTCAGTCTGTTGTGACTTGTCTACGCTGCCCTGATTGGCCAGGCGACTCAGTCTGTTGTGACTGGTCAGCTCTGCTCTGATTGGTTAGACTGCTCAGTCTGTTGTGACTGATCTACTCTGCTCTGATTGGTCAGGCGACTCAGTCTGTTGTGACTGCTCCACTCTGCTCTGATTGGGCAGACTGCTCAGTCTGTTGTAAATGGTCTACTCTGCTCTGATTAGTCAGATGGCTCTGTCTTTTGTGACTTGTCTACTCTGTGTCACGAATCTGGTCCATGCACTTCTGGTTGGTCACCACCAGAGGTCACCCCCTCACAGCAAGGATTCTTGCACTTCACTACAATCCCCATTATTCGTTGCATTGACGACACACACAGCTGATTCCACTAATCACGCTCACACCTGAGAACTATCTCACACTCTTTATAAGCCTTGGACTTTCTCTCCCTGTTGCCGAGTATTGTATTATGTTAGCTACTCTACAGAGCCCATCCAGTGTTCCTTGCCTTGCCTGTTTTCCTATGTTCTGATTCTTGCCCGTGTTTCCTGGATTTACCCTTAGCCTAGCCCTTTGGACTCTGTTAGTGCCTCATTTGGACTATTGCTGCTTACCTGGATTATCTCTCTTTGCCTTGCCCCTGTTGGATATTGTTTGCCGATTGTTGATCCATGCTTGCCCTAAGGATCACTCTGTGTCATGCCTCTGCCATTCCTGTTTGCTGTTTATTGACCTTGCCTGTATAACGACCATGTTTTGGAATAAAGCCCTGCATATGGATCCGCATGTCTCTCATCTTGTTCAGCCCGTTACACTCTGCTTAGGGCTGCACGATTAATCGAAATTAAATCGCAAGTGATTTGGAAAAGGCTGCGTTTTTTTTATGTGCAGCTTGTCAGTGAAACACAGTTCTGTGATCAGTAGTAAATGCTGCTCCATCTGAAAGTCAGAGGGCTCTCTCGAGCAGAAACTCCAAATATTCCCTGCAGAAGTACGGTTACGCACATAGTTCCAGGATGGGCATCATTCAATATGGGCATCATACTATCGCTGTAGTGAAGACAGAAGATTTAAAGGTTTTGATTGATAAAACATGACTAATAAACACATGACTATGACAATATATGGTTTATCTGAGTTCTTCAAGCCTTTTTGGGTATTTTCACGATAATAAAGTACAACCCCAAATCAGAAAAAGTTGGGACATTATGTAAAATGCAATAAAATCAAGAATCAATCATTTGTTAATTCTATTTCAACTTTTTTTTAACTGAAAAAAGTACAGAGAAAAGTTTTCCAATTTTTTCACTGACCAACATAATTGTATTTTGTAAATATGAAAAAATTTTGATTTTGATGGCTGCAACACACCCCAAAAAAGTTGGGACAGAGACATGTTTACCACTGTGTCACTTCACCTTTCCTGTTAATTTATCATTAAATTAATCATTTGGGAGTTGAGGATACTATTTGTTGGAGTTTTGCTAATGGAATATTTGCCCAATCTTGTCTGATACATGACAGCTGCTCAACAGTCTGTGGTCATCGTTGCCTGATTCTCCTTTTCATGATCGGTCATACATTTTCCATAAGAGACATATCTGGACTGCAGTAAACAGGCAGGCACATCCCTTCTATGGTGCAGAGTGTCTAGAAACCACTCAGTTTTAGCATGTGCAGAATGAGGCCTGGCATTGTCTTGCTTCCGAGGAAAGTTGTCATCTTGATGGCAGTTTGTCTGTACAATCCAAATACATGCCTCCATGTCAATGGTACCTTCACAATAATGCAAGTTACCCATACCGTTTGCAATGATGCACCTCAATACCAGCACAGATGTTTGCTTTTGCACCTGTCGCTGGTGAAAGTCTGGATCCCTTTCGTCTTTGGGACTGAGAAGTCGGTGTCCATTTTTTTCCAAAAACAAGCTGCTACATGGACTCATCTGACCACAGCACACATTTCCACTGTCTTCTAGACCATCTGAAATGAGCTCAGGCCCAGAGAACTCGCCGACATCTCCGCATAGAACTGATGTAAAGCTTTCTCCTTGTGTAACAGAGATTCAAGTGGCATTTCTTAATGCAGAGTCAGACTGTGTTCAGTGAAAACGGTTTTCCAAATTACTCCTGAGAACATGTGGCTGTATTTAACAGATTAGCATGATGGTATATTGTGCAATGCCATCTGAGGGCTCAAAGGTCACGCACATTCAACAGAGGTCTACTGCCTTAACCAACACAGACTGAGATTTCTCTGGATTCCCTGAATCTTCTGATAATATTATGTATGGAAGATGATAAAAGACATACATTCTTTGCAATCTTGCATTGAGAAATGTTATTTTTTTAATTGTTTGACAATTCTCTCATGATATTTGGCACAAATTCACCTGCTCATTGTGGACTGTTTCAAAAGAGTTGGATAATCTAATTTGGATAATCTTTTCACTTTTATTTTGTCTCCGTCCCAACTTTTTTGGGGTGTGTTGCAGCCATCAAAATCAAAATTTGTTCATATTTACAAAATACAATTATGTTGGTCAGAGAAAACATTGGATAAATTTTCTTTTTACTTTTGACAGTTAAAAAAAGTTTAAATAGAATTAACAAATCACAGATTCTTGATTTTATTGCATTTTACAAAATGTCCCAACTTTTTCTGATTTGGGGTTGTATATATATACTGCTAATCGACATAGCCTTTATCACTGTATAGAATACTATGAAATAATATGTTTTGTGCTTTATTTGTGCTTTATAGAAGCCACATTATCTCACAGAAGGATGATTCAACTGATGTTATGAAGTGAGTTTGGAGTAAAAACATGTTATTAAATGTAGTCTTTATGTAGTTTTTTGGACAAGAGGTTTAAAAATGCTTCTCAAGTTTGGAAAGATGTTTGACGCGTGTTGCTTTTTCAAATGCACGTTATAAACGTCTCAAACTCGCAGACGTTTCAAATGGAGCAGCATTTACTACTGACCACAGAGCCGTACATCACTGACAAGCTACGCATAAAAAATAATCGCAGCCTTTGTGATCTCATAATCGCACTATGTCAAATAGGTTTAAGCACAATTTCGTGTTGATTGCGATTAATCGTGCAGCCCTAACTCTGCTCTGATTGGTCAGTGGCTCAGTCTGTTGTGATTGGTCTACTTAAATTATTTGTTGGGAACGAAACGCCTATTACCATATCTGAATTTTAGCTCTGAAGGCTTCCTTAGCACTTGACACACAATGATACGAACGATGGTGTTGGTTTTTCCGTATCAATTCCTCATCCTTTTGATGTCAACAACACGAACCAAATTCTTCCAGTCTCAGATACAACTACAGTGTGTGAGGGGGGTCAAAGTATTCGTTGTTCTCGGTCAGCCAATGAAGACCATAGGCTGCATTATGCAAATGTGTTACATTGTTACGTAGGTTTGTAACAGGAAGTGAGACTGGAATTGCTGACGACTCATTTCAGCAGTTCAGAATCGATTCTTTCTTTTAGGAGACAATAACTTTATTTGTTGTACACTTTGATGTCTGGGATTATACATTTTATTAAAGCTATTATCCCAAAAAGCAAAATAGCTGCACTTTAAACAAATTTTGACTGTCCCTCATTGATTGTGCCATTTCCACTACAAGTAACAATATTTTGTCCCTAAAGTTTGATCAAAATCCTATGTACTAAGGAGACAACAGTGTGAAGAGTGTTCTTGATATGAAAGATGAGCTGCGATTTGGAGTAAAACAAAGAAAAATCAAGGTGAATATCATGTGAACAAAATGTTTGCATTGAGCGTAATTTCCAGTCATGCTGTCAAACAAAGCTGTAATTTTGTCAAATTATATACAAAGCGTGAAAATATTTCACAAAACAAAGGAAATAAAATAAATTACTTTAGTCACCTTTACAAAATTGTACTATAGCACTTCAAACATACTCTCATGAGAATTTGTAACTATATTAAATTTTTGCGCATCGGTGACAAATCATATAATTTCGTACAATCTTATTCGTGTGTTGATCTGCTGACAACGCATGGTTAAGTTTAGGGGGTTGATCTTCATGCTTAGGTTTTTCTTTCTAAACGTTGTATGAATTCATATGAAATCGGCACCTCGTAAAATAGTAACATTTTCTTGTGAGATTGGGTTGGCACTTCACATAGGCTACTGTAGGTCTTTTGTTTCTTAAACACTGTTAAGAATGATTATTTACTATTAAATTAGGGACTTTCTTTGCCAAGTCAGAAAATCTTTAGATGGATTTATTTCCATATTAAGAAAGAATGTCAGTTCAGCATCTGTTATTATTATCATTTTTATATAGCTTGGCTTCCAGGAATCCACATAAACTCTGACATATAAGTTGCTCTCGGAGCCACTTGAATTAATATATTAACGTAAAGAATAAAGCGTCAAGTTAATGTTTGCCGGTGGGAGGGCAGTTTTATGATAAGTCATTCTGTCATATCCAGATGTTGCCCCATTTATCCAACATCTGCATGACAGTAAATCAATATCCTCTTCGATACAAAGCGAGTAACAGATACACCCTAAATATGTCATTCGTGTAATTTTTCACTGTAGTCTGGCTCTTAATGTCATATGCGGTATAACAATAACTCCTTCCTTTGCTTTACTGAAAATTTATTACAAATCTATAAAAGGCCTCATAAACTTTGCAGCTGCCAGCACACTATCTTTGACTCTTTGTAGATTAGTACAAAATGTCTTAGTGGCTAAGTTTAACTAAGTGTTTAATTAATGGTCATGTAATGTTCCTATGGGGAGCTGTCCATTCTAATTAAGTTAACTGATCAATTTCTGTACAATAATCAATCAGTTCACTGCATATAGGACATCTAATGAATTCTAGTATACTAGAAGTAGCCTATAGCCTATAAGTCTATAAGCTTTATGCTCATAGCATCATTTGCCTACCTTAGACCTAAGTTGTAACACCATCGTTTTTTAACCTATCAGAAATGAGATATAGAGAGTGGATCACGATCATACGAGCACCTAAGGTGACATTTGTTTTTTCTTCACAGATGGGCGAATATATATATATATATATATATATATATATATATATATATATATATATATATATATATATATATATATATATATATTTATATATATATATATATATATATATATATATATATATTCACCTATCTGTAAAGAAAAAAATTTCACCTATATATATTACGTGAGTAGCCCTAAGTAATGCTTAGGGATGTTAAATTACCTGCCAAAAAAGCTGAGTTAGATAGAATTAATTGCATATATTGTGAGTCCTATACCTGCTCATTATGTTTTGATGTAAAACATGGCCATGCATCTGATGACATTTGCATTGTTCCATTCCTCTCTATTTTATTCCACTCAACCTCAATAATTCGTGAAATAACAATTTGATATTGTTTATATTACAGCAGGACTGAAATTATGAAAAACAACGTAAAAATAGAACTATGGAACTAATAATATGCCATTATGCTTTACATGGCACACTGTGAATGTGGATGACAGCAACATCAAATACCGGGAAATGTAGTTTTGTGGCGCTTTGGACTGCGTGGCCGCGGCTGCTTAAAAACTACGCTTCCCAGAATCCCCCACACAGTCAGTGTCTGCATCATCGACACGGAAGGTGAGTACATGTGTTCGGTGTAGACGCTGTGAGATGTCATTTCGGTGGTGTGATCACGGTCTCTTTAAATTCGTGTTTAATAACACGCATGTTGTGTTTATGTAAATGTATTATTGATAGATGGTTTGTGTCACACATTATGTCAGCACGGCTGGCGAATGTAAACATATTACTCTTTATTTTGTGACAGCGTCATGCAAACCAGCTGCATGTGATGTTTGGAAAGTATGTCCTGCTCAGCTCTATGCGAAGCAGCGACTTTAATTAGGATAATCACATACATTCAGATATGTTAAGGCAAGAGTGAAAACCTGGGTCAAATGCTGAAATGTCATAATATATTATGGCCTTGCTTATGTACTGTAGAAAAGCATAATGTTATTAATAACACCCCAGCAACTTATTTACTTTTTTGTGTTTCGTTCGTCCCGTTATTCAAGCAATACCACAATAGCCTATTATGTTAATAATACATATGCTAACACGGTATGCTCCGTATATTAATACAGTAACTAATAAAGAACACATAGTTTATATGGATATATTTTAAATATATTTAGCCTATATATAGTTACCTTGATTTTGCTAATTAGGACATGTTCCCTGAGGGATTTTGGAACGTTTTTCCATTCAATAAAACAGATTTCAAGGTTATGTTTACTGTTTTACCACACTTTTTAACCAGTGAGTTTCCTTGGTCCCCCTAGCCCCCCATACAGTAATGTGAATTCTGGATATGGCTGATTAAAATCATTAAAATTCAAACTAATCCACTAATGAATCATTTAGGGGCCGTTTAAACAGCACAGTTTTTAAGGGGTCATATAATGATACATGCACTTTTAAAAGTTGATTGTACTGAAATGTGTGTTGGCAGTGCCTGTACACATCCATCATATAATGATAAAAATCCATCCAGTGATTTCGTTTTAATCTCCTTATATGTTTTCCCCTGCCTCAAATCGAGCCGTTCGTTTTTGTGACTTCACACGCTCGCACGCCCCTCCCACGATTGTTGATTGACAGCGCTTTATATTATATTAATCCTTGCAAATGGCTAGCTTCACGATGAATGCGGCTAAGGTTTACACTCAGGGAACATTACGGCATGTTTTCTATGTACGACGTTCTCGATATAATTCATAATCCCACGTTTATAAATGAACAACGGGTTATGGTTATTGTGTTACAAAAGGTGTACGCACAGAACAGAGGGGCGGAGTGAGCAAAGCTCATTATCATTTAAAGGCATATGCACTGAAACGGCGTGCTGACAACAGAGCTGTTTTTGACCAGGTAAAATAAGTGTTTTCTTACAATACTAATGAGAATTTTTAAATAAAGTATATTACAAACTTTTAATTTAGACCCTAAAGAATCATATTAGCTTGTACAAAAATGGCATTATATGACCCCTTTAACTAAAAACTGGAAATATTTTATGCATTTTGGCCGATTATTTACACCACAACAGCGTTTTGGGGGGCCTGAAAATGTAAACTTTTAAAAACGTGTTTCAAAGTGCAGGTTTTTGAAAACCATACTGTTATAGGCTACGTTTACACGTACAAAGTTTTCCAAAATCTCCTCTCTGGCCGTTTTTTTTATAAAGAATCGTTTTCAGAGGCGAATTCTCCGTTTGCGTGTAAACGAAGGATAATTTCACCGTTTTTGTACTGTTCACAGAGACTGTGGCCCCGTGAACACTGACATGGTTATTTTGAAAAACAGAGACATTTCCCTCACTATTAGTTAAAGTGACATCGCCAACTACTGGCCTGGCAGCAGAATACAGCGTTTTTAGTTGTTTTCGCGGAACCGTGTGAACGGGGATCTTTTTGACAATGTTGTCATCAATAGCTGAAAAACGCGAAGTGTGTGTGTCACATAAGAGGATAACGTAGGTTTTTTTTTTCCACTGGAGTACTCATGTAAAGGATGCGCGCGCGTGCACAACTACTATCATCTGCTGTTAGGCAGTAGCAGCCCTGCGCTGGGTGCGCCCCTTCTCCTATAACTGAGGAGCTAATTTGTGTGCATCTGTGTGAAACACGCATAGGAAAAAAAGAACGACAGAAAGAACAGCTCCCCTCCAGCCGCGACTCGGCTCCCATCGTTCATGTTTATGAGCTGTTCAAAAGTATCGGTTCATTCGCGAACGTCTCAACTCTAATCAATTAAGAACGCTTCAGTTTATATTCAAATTTTAATATAGGTTTATATATATTCGCCTTGATTTTCCCGATGAATAATTTAGCATGATTTGTGAATATTTGACCAATTAAAGTAAAAGAATAAAAACGTCTCGCTCACCAATTAGAGACACTGTTGATTGTCAGCAAGTTTTACTCTGCATGAGGTATAATTAGCTGAGATTCATGAGAAAAGCTGATTAATTGAAGAAATTTTCATGATTTTTTTTATTTATTAATCATTCTCATTCAAATTGCAATAACTTTGCCAGGTTCAAAAAGCATACAGTCATTTTAAAGTTCCTGGTTCATGAATATTATCAGGTTTTAAAATCAGGTGATGTAGCATTCATCTGCTAGTCGTTGAGTGTTGATGTGAATGGTTGGCAGATGTTTTGAATCATGATATATTGTAATGCGTGTTGTGTCAGGAGGTAGTTAATGGTACTCAGTCCTACTTTATATGCAAAAAAATCGCCTTATTGTAAGTGCAATTTTCTGGTAAATAGGGGCCAAAAGTTTGAGTGTATAAAGGTTTGAGAGTGGGAGCATAAGGTGGAACCGGGTGTCCAGCTGCATTTTTCATTAGAGTAACTTGATTAAATGTATTTTAATTACCTCTATCTCAGCGGTGCGGTTGAGAGACGTCACATGGCTCTTCCTTTTAATGTCTGCCATCTGTCTAGATGCCCTGAGAATATAAAGGGAAAAATGGACCCCAAAATCTCTCCCTCTCATCTCATCTAACACTCTCATGCCCATTCATGTAGTTCCTCCAGAAACCGTTTTTCCAGTGTCAAGTTTTCTTGCCACAATATGACCGGATCCAATTGATATCTTGACATTGACTGGAAAAATCCAGCTATTTTAAATGCTGTGGTATCGGTAGCCTTCTTACTTAATGGCTAAACTGAAACCTTTAGAGATCCTTTTCAGCTGAAGATCAGTCTCCAAGTCTAGCTCGTGCCAATGCAAATGAGTAGATTAAGTGAATAATGTGGTGAAATGCGGCCTCAGTGCTCTTTGACTCCCTTTCGGAAGCGGTACGTGGAGATTTGCAGACAGATATGTATAATGCAGGGGAGCTGGCATCAATTATGCACCTTTCATTCATGCCACAGCAATACCTAATTGATTTGATTCTGTTTGCTTCATGTATAATTGAACACAGATCCTGTGTGTGGCTTTCAGCCATTGGATGTTCGTGATGGCTAGGCCATGCGTTATGCAGCTTTGAGTTGGGACAGATCTCTTGTTCATCATGAATGTATTAGGTCTGTTTAACCCTGGCAGTAAAGTGTTCATTAATGAAGGAATACATTATAATATCGAGATACAATATTTCAATCATGACAACTCTCAGAATAGATTTAAACAGCATTTATTGATAAGAATGGAATGTACATAGGGTTAGCCCTACGCTGCTACTGCATGAGTGAAGGCTACTGTCGAAACATGCACATAAATACAGCGAATAGAATGCAAGCTGCTGCAAGGAAAGTAGGGAGAACCCCCTAGCAGATCTAGACAGGTGGTGCTGGGGAGGGTGGTGCTTGAATCAGGCTCAAAACAAAACAAAACAAACATTTATTTCAGAATGTCTGCTATAGAGTGTTATGGTGTTATATTCGCATCGCGTTACTCGCTCTAGATTACTCGCGGGATTACACTAATTTTTTGCGTCACTTGGGTGAATAAAAACATTGTGCGATGAGGAGTGTCTTCACGCAAACAACAAAAACAACAACAACAACATTTCTTTCTGCCATTTTTTTCGGTGATCAACCATGTTAGAGATAACTGCTATTGCTGTTGTGACAAGGAACCAAATACGCCGTAAAGTCCAACTTCCTCACTTACTTTTCTCCAAGCTATCTCATTTTTTATCCGGTCTCTGTATGAATATACAGTGCATATGCCTAAAATAATGCTCTCCTCCATTTTCTGATACAACCATGTCAATAAGCTCTTCACTGATTGGCTTGCACGATAATGCGTCATGCAAATTTCCCGCTTAAGTTAAAATTTTCCAACTTATATTGCGTGTTCGCAGCAATCGCACTGCCCAATTCGCATCATTTGCGTCGCCCGGCGCTATTGCGCATCTGTTCGCGTCTTTGCATTGATTTGTATGTAATCTGCTCGTGCAAATAATTTAATTTGCTTTTGGTGTGCACACACCATTATAGTTTGTCTGTAAAATTACAATATATTGTGTGAAAATGGTGTAATGAAGTTCATTGCACTATTATCTAATGTAAACAAATAATGTTAGAGATTTTCTCAGATCTTGCTTCACTTTTATATTCCATTATTTACAATCTTTTTAAATGGCACATTTAGATTTCATAGTGTGTTGGGCTAAAAAAAATCTGATACTCCAAGAAACGATATTTAAGAATTAATGATATTTGTAAAAAAAAAAAAAAAAAAAAAATTATATATATATATATATATATATATATTAAAAACTCTTGTATTCAAGGTATAAGGAAATGTCATTACTTTAAATTTGGCTACATCACATATTTTTTTTTAGTCATTATATCAACAAAAAAAACTTTATTTAAAATGTTTTCAGAAACATTTGAAACCAAAATGATTACAAAGAATACATTTTCTAGGAACTTATGGATTTTTGTGGACTTTCTTATTTGCCATTGCAACTCCCCTAACTTGCTGTTTTTGACACTGACTGTTCACAGAAGTGCACCAAAACAGTTTCTTTCTTCTGTTTGCAGCGTTCCCTAAACTCGGCGTCTTTCAACCGTGTGTGCCCTTGATTTTATCTGATAGGGGGTCTTCTATACCATGACCTTTAAAGGTGAAAGGCCCTGCTCAGTCAGTCTTTCCCTCTCGGTCGGAGATGCGAGTGCTTTGAGGAAAGCAAAAAGAAGAGTGTTTATTATCGATGACAGAACATACACACCCTTGAAGGTCTGTCACCGTGTTCTCGTCAGGGTGGCTTGGGGGTCAAGTGCACTAGTCTGGATCAGAATGGCTACTCTGACAGGTCAGAGGTCAAAGGTCGGCCTTTCAGAGCACCAGGGGAGGGCTGCCAGAACTCATGCTGGAATTTGAACTCATCTCTGACTCAAACTTTCCATAGATTTACATGAAGGCGCAGTACTTGGGGCCTATTTCTGCATTCCAGGTTCAGAGAGAGAGAGTGTGTGTGTGTTTGTGTGTGTGTGTGTATGGGGGGGGTAGAGGGAAAGATGGTGAATGCAAAACTTCATATTACTAATGAGTTTAGCCCACTTCTCCATAAAGTATCCAGTCATCTGAAACTTTTTTTTTTATTGATTACTGGTGTTTGGTATGGCAAGAATCACTATTAATATTGCTCTTAATTAGGGTTTGGGATTTGGGTTAGACATTTGAAGTAGTAACATTACGCACGCTATTCATGAAACCACATTTGGAGGTGATCTGGGAGGGATTTTGACCACATTTACAGACAATGAATGCAAATGTGCTTTTGTTATACGCTTTCAACTTTGTGTTTAATATTAAACAAGGTTCTACTGCAAATAGTCATTCATGTCACTTTGACGGTCATTAAAACACTGTGCGAGTTGCTGCTTTTTCTTTTTATTCTGCTCTCGCCGTGTTAAAAAGACAAAAGATGCCTGGCTCTTATGATTGGCTGATGTGATTTAATCAGCGATATGTGATTATTTAACATTCCACATATTTATTCATTCCACTGGATTCCACTTTTTCTCTTCATTTGTCTTCCTGAAGAGTGCTTTAACTTTTTCTCCTCTTTTCTTCACTTTTAATCTATTAACCCTGTTTGAGGGGTTTGTAACTGTTTTGAGGGGTCAGAACAAACAATAAAAAAATACTTCTAAAACATTTATTAATCTTAGTTGATGTTTACCAACCTGTACTAATGCATCATTAAAATCAAAAGTTGTATTTGTTAATGTTATTTAACGGACCTGAGACATAACTAACAATTAACAGTTCTATGGCTTACCCAATTCATCAATAAATAATATCCAATATATCCATAACTCTAGAGTTATGCGCTAGAGTCCTCCCATATACAAAGAAATCTTCCCACGTTACTTGAGTTTTCTGAAAGGCGCTATATAAAATAAACGTATTATTATTTTAACAGTTAACAAAGATTAATAAGTACTGTAACAAATGGGATGCTCATTAGTTCATGTTAGTCAATGCATTAACTAACGTTAACTAATGAGACTTTTTGTAAAGTGTTACCGAAAACAGAAGAAATGGAATGG
The DNA here is from genome assembly GCF_051911475.1 of Siphateles boraxobius. Taxonomy (NCBI): domain Eukaryota; kingdom Metazoa; phylum Chordata; class Actinopteri; order Cypriniformes; family Leuciscidae; genus Siphateles; species Siphateles boraxobius. The sequence goes on along the minus strand of NW_027509141.1, from coordinate 8,462,848 downwards.
AGCAATGTTGTAAAAAATGTGGTTAGAAAATGTTTGAGCTTCCTCAACTTTTCGTTTAATATGTAAATGGTAGAGTAACATGAATTTGGGAAAAAAGACAATCACGATTTTTTTGGTCTCCCACAATTGTGAACAGACAACGAAACAAAATAACTTAATATACTAGAGGCAATCAGGATGCTTTCATTTCCTGTTATAGGGTGATCATAATCATTATTAACCAGAGAGTGTTGTTGTTTAATGGGGTAAAGGCCACCATCTTTGAATGCTTGTGATTCAAAGAACATCAACACTTTATTTAATCCGTTTTGTGAGTCTTATACCAGTTAATGGCCTGTTGCCACGGATCAGTGTTGCCAACTTGACAGCATTGTTGTTCTGGTAAAATTTTTTTTTTTTTAGCCGTCTGATGCCTATCATTCAGTCTGGTTGTTTTGTCTAGGACCCTTTTAAATCTCTCTGTGGTTTTATGCATTGCAGAATAATCGCCATGGGCTGAATAAATGTTTATTGCTGCAGTTTCTTTAAGATTTTTTATTAATTAGAATTATTTTGAAATAAAAATCAGTTTGAATGAATAATTCAATGAATCGCTCAATACTTGCTTCCTTACTGGGAGAATCAGCATTTTTGAACAAATTTTTTGAATGAACGATTAAATGACGAATCATTTTTTAGTAGTCCATTGTTGCCACCTACTGGTGTAATGATGTAATTGATAATTTTCATTGATGTGTCAAATTTATTTCAATAGGTGACTTACACTCTTACTCAATCTTCTAACAATTAATTGTGCAGCTCTAGTAAGTGGTGATTTGTAAATGTGACTAAAATGAGGACATTTGCTTAATATTATTCACATGCTGTTGTCTCAGGACACAAAAAGCATGTTATAGACCATAGACACTTGGGTTGCGGGTCTCCCTAGTAACTGTATAGCAACATGATGGCAAGTTGTACAGGGGCAAGCGCCACTCACATTTTCCTTAGTAAAGAGCTACTTTTTATTTATTAGGGTTTCTTTTTCTTGAACTATTAACTACAAACTTACAGTGAATCACTCACACTTAACAAACCCTCATTTAATAACCCCCTACAATAATAAAAAGTGGAATATTATTAATAATCAGAAATTAATTGATTTTTTTTTCTACCTGACAAAGCATTTGTCTTGTGCTAATTAGCCTAGTTTCCTGAAGCAAAGGCTGAAATGTCAGTTATCAGAGTGATGCATTTTCGTAGCTTGAAATAGAATGAACGTTAACTGAAATAAAATAAAATAAACAATGAAAAAACATTTCTTATTTTCATTGTTTAACTTGATGTACTAAAATAACTAAAACTGAACAAAAGATTAATAAACACTATATTGTAAGGGATCATCTAGATGTGTTTGATTAGGGTGGGTTTGTTTCATACGTATTTTAGTTCTGTGTCCTAGTTTTCAGTTTGTTTCTATTCTTTTTTATTGTTTGATTAATTGAATAATAACTATGTTATTAGTTTCATTGATTTGTTTGTTCTATTTAAGCTACATGCTACTTTCAGATCATGGTCTGTTCTCATCATTATTGTTTTTGGTATTTCTGTTCCTGTTTTCCTTGTGGTTTGACTCTTAAGAATAGCCTAAGGCCCTCGACACACTGGCTGCGTGTCGTGCGTGACGTTTCTGTTGCGTGTCAGCTGGGTCGCGTTTTCTGTGTCTTTGCACACCCGAAACGTGTCTGACGCGGCGCTGCTGACACGGATCACCCTTGTTCGACATATGGGAGAGAGTTGTGGAAGCCCTATACTTTGTGTTAAGCATACATATAATGCCTACTGATAAAGACACTGTCAGCAGTATTGACAGCAAAATAGACTACAGAATATTTCGTTCTGTATACGCTTATTTCACGCAGCCGTTATTTTGAAATCGAAAGCGAGGCTCGGGTGGGAAGAACCCCGGAAGTAAAGATAAACAACAATGCCTTGGACTACCAACCTGAAGCTGCTGCCGCAATTTACACTATTGGATGTTAATATCCAATATAGGATGTGTATATAGTTTCTTTTTTTACTTTCTGAATTATATATATATATAAAAAAATATTTTATTTATAAATTAATTTCACTGTATATAGTCTAAAGAAAGACATGTATGTACAGTATTAGAATAACTCATCTCTACATTAAAAACCAATACACCATCGCATTCACGATCTCCTGTGATTAAAGGCGACACTTCCGGTTTTCTTCGCACCGGAGCCTCGCTTTCGATTTCAAAATAACGGCTGCGTGAAATAAGCGTATTGACAGGTGCAATATTTGAAAATTGATAATTAGGCCTATTTATTTTTAAATTAGGCCTATATTTATATCTGAATGTGTCAAAACCTAGACTTTCATACAATAAAATGTAATTTATTAATATGTATTCGTGTACAAAATAACATATAAACATCTTTTCCTATTCTATTTTGTCTGGAAACTCTTACAACACGCTTGCGTGTCGCGTGGAAAATAGGCGTCGGTTCTATTTCTAGCATGCACGCGTTTTCCGCGCGGTTCAAGCCGCGCTTGAGACGCGCGTGTCATGCAGGCAGTCAGCAAGCTCTAACCTGTTAACGTGGGAGCCGAAATAAAAAGGGCCAAGCAGCTGAGAAGCTTACGCCACGCAGCCAGTGTGCCATGGGCCTAAATCTACGGTGGCCGAGAGAGCTCAACTCGCTGCTGAAGAAAATGCATTCAAATAGAAAAACACCCACAAATTATGAAAACATCTTCATCAGTTTCATAACAAAAGTGTGTTCCAAATTCTCACAACACAACCAAATACAGAAATGCGCTAAAAATAGCACAGACCACAACGATAATGTTGCAAGGGGACCCCAATAAGTGACAAACCCGGCTGGGAAATGCTTTTTTTTATGTACGGTATAAAAATGGATATTCTAAATGGAAAAAATAGGCAGAAATATGCATGCACAATTAAATATACAATATCAGCCGTTAAAGATTACTTGTAAAAAAAATGTTTGAATAAATTGTATAACTTATATGGTAGACATATTGTGCATTCCTAGATTATTTATTTATTAATAAAATGCACTGATGTGTGCATGAATACATCAGGAACATGTTAGAAGTAAATGGGTCAGTTCTGATTTCATGTTATTTCCTTTAATGTACCGTAGTGTGCTGATACTCACTATCTGTCAATAGCTCTTTGTGTTCATTGTTGTGATGCCAATCCCAGCATGAGGCTAAGTGGATGGCGGTGACAGTGGCAAAGCTACAAAGAACCAGCTCCATCTTTGTTGAAGTGTTCCTGTAGATCTCCTTTAATCCAGCTAAATACAAAAAGCTCCCTTTCCAAATCATGTCAACACATGGACAACTCCAGTTTCCTCAAGTCAACAGCAGATATATGTGTTCCTGGGTATATGTTGAGAGAGAGAGAACAGCAGATGAATAGCATTGTCAATCTGATGGTCATGGTGAAAAGGATTACAGAGTCTTGAGGGACTACTGGAAAATGATGGAAGTCCACAATCTCTGGTTTTCTTCTTGCCAGAGGACATAAAAGAATCAGCTAATCCTTTAAATCGGACACAACTCCAGTGTATTTTTATACAATGTCAGAAATATTGTTATCTCCAAATGTGAGACAACCGGGTTATATTTTCTAGCGCTGTGACTTCCTGACCTCTTCCATTGTATCTCTTCATTGTATCATTGTTGTGTTGTCCCTTGAGTTGAGCCTGATCTTTGGGTTTCATCAGAATATTTCATTCTTGTAGACATGTTATATGACTCTGGGGGCAGGGCAGTTTTGTGCCACATTTATTCATTGGTTTAGTCTGCATCCTCGCGTTACTATTTTAGTCACTTGAAATGATTGCAGATATGACCTTGGTTAGGGAACATAGATGAGATTTAGATTCTTAATGGAATTATGGGCAAATAGGAATCTTTACAAATTAAAAAAAAAAAATAGTTGCAGGGAATGTACATAAACCCATGAATTTCTGCATGAGAGAGAGAAAAAAAAAGAAAGAAAATAAAAACGCCGGCCCATGATTAATGTAGGAATCGGTCACGCTTTACAAACAGGTTGTTAGAATTAGTTAACTAGTTAACATGACCTACCAATTAAAAATTCGACTTAGGCACTTTTAAATCTTAATTTCTGTTAATTTCATTATCTATCCATCTTACTAGCTTTATTCCAGCTAATTTTCAGGGTCCGCTTCACTCACACATTTGATTTGGCACAGGTTTTACGCCGGATGCCTTTCCTGACACAACCTAGCACTGAGAGTGCTGGGACACATTAACACTCACAAATTTGGCATATCCAATCCACCTAACCTGGTCCCCGGTTCAAGCCCCGGTTCTGAGCCAGGAGTCCTTTCTGTGTGGAGTTTGCATGCCCTGTTCTCCCTCGTCAGCTAGGGCATCCTATGTAAAACCTTTGCCAAATCCAGTGTGTGTGTTTCTGTGTGGATAAGGACCCTGCAAATGAGTGTGACTACACTAGAAAAATATATATTAGATTAAAAGTTGGACCTGTTCATATTGCCCTGAGATGGCATAAACTAACTATGAACAGCTGTATTTTCACTAACTAATGTTAACCGAGATTACAAAAAAATACTGTAACAAATGTATTGCTCACTGTTAGTTAATGTTAGTTTAAAGCATTAACTACCAATAAATCTATTAGAAGTCTAAATTAAAAACATGCCAAGTTCTTGGAAATGTTCTCTTAGAATTCATGTGTGTTGTGTATGGTTTTGTTGATCTTTGATACTATTTTTAGAAGTTTCATTTTTATGACTCAAGTATTTATATCCAAGTAATTTTCTTAATGCCATGAATATTTAAGTGCATACATCTTAATCATCATTTTAAAAAAAGAGTTTAAAATATATTTTAGGGTAACAAGTATTTATAAAGTGTATGCCATTGTTAAAGTCACATGACATTTTACAACCGGAACTAACATTGCTTTGTCATAAAAAGGTCAAACTGATGTGTTAAATGAAAATAAAATGACATGCAAGGAGACTTGTTGACTTAGACACAGACACTCTATGATCTTGGTTTTTTTTTCCTGTGCTAGTTTTTTTTAAACAGCAGTTTTGCTTATATATGACACACACACACACACACACACACACACACACACACACACACACACACACACACACACACACACACACACACACACACACACACACACACACACACACATATATAGATATACACATATACCAGTTTTGCTAATATATATATATATATATACAGTATATATGTATTAGCAACACTGCTCTTAAAAAAAAACTAGCATGCAGGGAAAAAAATAAGATCATAGGTTGTCTGTGTCAAAGTCAATAAGTCTCATAACATGTCAGTTAATATTTAACATATCAGTCAATTATATATATATATATATATATATATATATATATATACATTTAATTTATTTAAATTGTTCCATTTGTAAAAAAAAAAATATTAATTAGGTATTTTTTCCTCATTATCGGTAATAAATTAGATTAAATTAATATATTTTATAAAAGTGTAAGTTGCAATTTGCTGCAATTTGGGGAAGATGCTGCGCTTTTTTTCCATACATCATAAATGTCTTGCGCCTCAAATCATACAAAAAGCAATAAACGCTGTAACGTTTCCTTGGGTTGGATGGCTGGTGTTTGTGAACGCAATCATGTGAGAAGTAATAATACCAAATCATTCGGATGACTGACTTTGGCTTAGGGATTTCAGAATTACTAAACCAACATTTGAGATGCTATACAATGAAATTGGTCAATGGTTAGTCCATTTATCCAGTCACATCCACTTTTTTTTTTTTTTTTGCTCATCGAGCAATTTATTCAGTAAATTGTAGTATCGGATAAAAATTTGTCTGCCTCAATAGCTATTGACCCATGCATTCATTGGTCAATGTTTGATCTGACCTCCAAACACAGTTTGCTTAAACAAATGGCAAACAAACAACAATGCAGTAGTTGTTCTTGTTGAATACAATGTGTAAATCATTCATAGTTATATACTGATATGCCACTCCCTCGAAGGCGAATCTCACATCTAGATAGCCCCCCATTACAGGCGATTTTTGAAAGTATGGGTCTTTGTTGCTCCTTACCGAGGTGGGAACCACGGCGCTGAAACGCGGGGTTCTGTGAGTGCATTGTTGAGAGTAATCTCATTTTATTATCCCCAACCTTGCATGGCAAGGGGTTCTATTAGTTCGAGCGCTAGACCGCTGTGTAGGGGCCTAGGGCTGGTGGTAAATGGAAGAGGAAAAGAGCTGTCTTTTTGAGTATGTTTGTGTTTTATTTTGTTTTCTATAACAGCATTTATTTGCATGAGTGAAACTGAACAGGTCCAGAGATTGCAACAAACACACTGCCTCCAGCACCGAGAACTGAACTGGGTGCTAGGGTGCATAAAAGAGGCTTTTTGGAGGGTGGTCCGGCTGCAGCGAGACATAGCCTCCTCCTCTTCCTTCCTGGCAGCAGTCGAGGGCGCGGGCTTTACAGCATGCTGAGTTTTTTTTGTTTTTTTAATCCATTATTTCCTTGGCATTCTATGAAAAGATGTTCATACAATTAGAGCGCATAACACATCAAACGAAAATAGGGAAATTATTATAATATTACTAAATATTATTTAAAACACAACTTTTATGAATTTTGAAGCGTATGAACAACCCCTTCAACGTCACCATCACTAAGCTTCCGACAACTCTTTCAGGATACGTTTACATGACAACGATGTACTAAAAACAGAAGTTTTCGCAAACAGACAACAACATATTTTTTTTTTTTACAAAAATCCCCTTTCACAAGGATTTGCGAAAATGACTAAAAACGCTGTATATGCATAGCAGGCCAGTAGTTGGCAATGTCACTTTATGAAGAAACACTACACGCGTATAGACTGAACACGTAATGACTGAACGTCACCGTTTTCAAAATCTTGCACTTTGAAACCGGTTTTCAAAAGTTTGCATTTTCAGGGCCCCAAAATGCCATTGTCATGTAAATGAACAGCCAAAACGTTTCAGTTGAAAATGGTGTCATGTAAACGGCCCCTCAGTCTTTGTTTAAAAACATTTTCCCTGAAAGTTAAAGTTAGAAATGTTTTCAATAGCGTGATTATAAACACAACGAGGCTGTGAAAGTCAATTAGTGAGTAGATGAGTTTACCTGTTCGACTAATGACATTTAATGTCCACGACAATCTCTGTAGCCTTTTAGCAACTTGTTAGCAACCGCCTTTTACAAGACAAGTGAAAGCTTAAAAAAATATCACAAGAGAGTATTACTGATGTATTTTATATGAAAAGTGAAAATATCTTGAGCTTGTGCTCGCCACAGACCTAATTTCAAGCATTTAACCAAAAACCCATTAAAAAAACCCATCGACTTCAAGACAGTATAAACAAAAGTGCTAAAATGCTAACTCTTCTGTTTCTGGGTTTTGGCCAACAAAATTTTGCATTCTTTTCAAATTGTTGCATCATCATGTACTTTACCAAACAAAACAGTGAGAAGGTAATCAAGAAGGTAATTATGAGGAATTCATGTTTAGTTAAGTTGATGTTGTAAATTGTATGTATGTATTATGCATAGTGTTAGCCATCATGAAATCAGTAGCCTACCACTTTACAATAAGGTTTCATTAAGTTAGTTAAATTTGTTAACATGAACTAATAATGAACTGCCCTTCTACAGCATTTATTAATCTTAGTTAATATTAATTTCAGCATTTACTAAAACATAATGAAAATTAAAAGTTGTATGTGTTAACATTAGTTATTGCACTGACTGTGACATAACATGAACAAACAATTAGTCTAACAGGTGCATTATTATTAACTAAGATTAACCATGAGCAACACATTTGTTACTGTATTTGTTAGTTCATGTTAGCTATGAATAATAAACAAATGAACCTTATTGCAAAGTGTTTCTATGAAATCAAATATATAATCCCTTACAATTTAGAGTTGGACATGGATTTAAGATTAGACGTATTTCCCCAAGCTAATAACACTTGCCTTGGATAAAAACGGGTGACATTGTCAGACTCAGAATGGGGCTGAAATCGAGTTATACTTTTATTTTAGTTAAGCATAACTCACATGCTGCCGCAACTTTTACAGTAGCAAGGTAGAATCAATGTAACTTTTCCATATTTTAACGTTACCTGCTGCTCCAGTAGTTTGAATGCTCGTGGCGAACTGCTGCGTACGAGGTGCTGCACAGGAAACTCCGCCTACCACTTCACCTCCGCCAAAAAAAAGTATACTATTTTTTTGTATTATTATTATTTATAATAGAATATTTTTGAGTATCACTGGAAAATCCAGGTGCTGACAGATATGTAAGCATGTTCTAGAGTTTTTAGTTGAGACTCCAGGATCATTCTGTTCATTGAGCATCTCTGCTAAACTTTGATAATTTGTCTTTTTGTCAATTGATGAAGACTTTGTCTTTTGAGACACTTTTGTTATCATTCCAACATTATGAAAGTCATTAATTCTTAGATGTCTAGAGACTTTTTATTGTGGCGTTGTTCACATTAGGCAATGCTTGTATGCTATTGGAATAAAAATTTTAAATGTATTATTATAATATTTATTTTACACACTGTATATGAAATAATGCTATGTTAAAATATCACCTTTTAATTTAATGTTAAAATCTGTATTTCTAAATCAGTGCACACTGTTTCTGAACACACTGAATTTTCTTCGGGGAACGAACAAGTCACAATATTCCTAAATTCAATATTTCCTGCCCAAGGCATACGCAAAAAAAAAGGGCAAAGGCCTGGTTGAGTTGCGTTAGTACTGTGTAGAATATCACTGTAATGGTAAGTGGTGTGTCATTTTTGAAACCTGCTTGAAGAGAAGGTCACAACACTGGTCCAGCTGACCAATCAAAGCACATCATGCTTATGGAGCGAGGGGCTTCATAGAGACAGGAACTAAACAGGGGAGTGTTTCCCGAACAACGTCGTAACTCGCTGCTTAACTACCATAGTACGATGCAGAGTCATTGAAGAAATCAACTAGTTAATCACGACTGTTTCCTGAAACTGTATTGTCGGAAATTTGTTGTTCAACCAAGTTGGTAATGATGTCACACAGGTGGTGGAGTAATAACTTATTTTAATGAATCTGTTTGAAATTGAATTAATGCTAGATGTTTTGCTATAAATTACGGACATGGCATCTGAGAACTATTTCTTATTTTCCTCAGTTATTTTGTTTTATTTTCAGATTCAATCATATATAGGCTCATTCTTATGTACTAGAGCTCGTACATGCGCACTCTTCAAAAACAGTGCTTTAAATCTCTTGACAAACTAAAAGATGTAAATTACATTTGTATATATTCAAAATAAAATATATAGATTATACTAAATGTCAGCCTTCTTATTTGCCCAAGATAAGGATTTATTAAGCCCACATGTCATGTAAACAAGAAACTATGCTTCTAACCACAGGTCGAGAGCTGTCATTCCAACCACACAACTTTGCGATGCGGTTTACGAACGTTTGTTGTAACGATGGTTTCAGAAAAACAGACTTGTTGAACTATGCTGATAACAACAGAACTTGCGACCATAGTTGGCTAACGATGCCTTCGGGTAACTGAGTGTTACTTGCAGATTGGGAAGAGAGGTGCTGCCACAAAAATAATGTTTTTTTTTTAACATTCAAGCATAAAAACGATACTCGGTTACTAACGTAACCTCGGTTCTCTCTAGAGAGGGAACAAGTATTGCATAAGTTTAGCTTACGCTACGGGAAAGATTCATCTTCTCGAGATATTGAAGCCAAAAAATTATCCTTAATTTTGTATTCATTGTCAACGCAGTGCAGCATCTAGCAGACCTAGAGCAGGCCATCTCGCGTGCTCATTGGCTGCCCTGCGGGCAACTGCTGCAGCCTACCAGTGAGCCCGGCGTGACGTCACGCCCAATGAAGGGCGCCTGCGCCTTCATAGCGTCACAGCCCACCAGAATGGGCGTGGCTTAGCGTATAAACATAGGGGCTGTAGGCTGACTTCCCTGTTTTATTGTCGACTGAAGCAAAGTCGCTTGTGGCGCGAGCAAGGCCGGTTACGCAATACTCGTTCCCTCTCTAGAGAGAACCGAGGTTACGTTAGTAACCGAGTAATCACATGGCACATACCCTACTAGTGCAGCTCAACAAGGGGAGCTGAGTCACGTGAGAGTGACCTGAGCAGGATGATCTGGGCAGAATACACCTCTCCTTCACACTGACAACAGTTTAGCCTGCAAGGCAGGAACTTCTAGGTTATAAAACCTGACAAAGGTAGACGGGGAGCTCCAGCCCGCCGCTACATATATGTCATGGATAGAAATCCCACTGGACCATGCCCACGACGAGGCCACGCCTCTCGTGGAATGAGCCCTGATCCCCAGAGGACATTGCAGACTTTTTGACGCGTAAGCAGCTGCTATAGCGTCCACTATCCATCTGGACAGGCTCTGTTTCGAGGAGGCGAGACCCTTGGTGCACCCACCAAATGAAACAAAAAAGCTGTTCTGAACGCCTGAAGGAGGCGGAGCGCGTAATGTAAAATCTCAGCGCCCTGACAGGGCAGAGGAGATTCATATCACTTTCGCTGGCAGATGCTGGCAGAGCTGACAGCGAAATAACTTGCGCTCTGAATGGATTGCCCATCACTTTAGGAACATAGCCATGTCTAGGTCTGAGGATGACTTTAGAGTCATTCGGCCCGAACTCAAGATACGACGCGCTAACAGACAGCGTGTGCAGGTCCCCCACACGTTTTACTGACGACAGTGCAGTCAGAAAGACGGTTTTCAGTGATAGATATTTCAACCCCACGGAGTCTAGTGGTTCAAATGGAAAGGCTTTCAGGGCCTCGAGGACCAATGAAAGATCCCACACAGCAACCGACGGGGGGCGCGGCAATTTCATCCTTCTAGCTCTTCTAAGGAAGCGGATGACCAACTCATGTCTTCCCAGTGACTGGCCGTGCGTCGATTCTGCGAACGCTGCCACGGCCGCCACGTATACTTTGAGCGTGGATGGGGACCTCCCCTTATCCAACAGCTCTTGTAGGAAGGTGAGCAGATGCGCTACCCCGCATGTCCGTGGGACCGACCATTCAGACGCGTAGAGCCTTCTCGTGGAAGGAGCTCTAGACTGCGTGATCGTGTTCATCACTCCTTCTGGCAGGGCAACGAGTACCCGTTGATCAACCATGTGTGCAGAGACCAGCGCTCTGGATGGGGATGCCAGATCGTACCGCGAGCCTGAGAGAGGAGATCTGCCCTCACCGGAATCGGCCACGGAGCTGTATGTGACCGCCGTGCTAGTATAGCGGGAGGATGGGCCAACCTGGGCCAGCTTGTCCCCGTCCTTCGAGAAGAACGTCGGGCATTGAGCGTTGTCTTTTGACGCAAATAGGTCGACTTCCGCTCTGCAGAGTAGGCGCCAAAGCTTCTGGACCGTTTGGGGGTGCAGGGAGCATTCCCTTGGGGGAACATTGTCCCTGGACAGTTTGTCTGGGCCGTCGTTCAAATGACCAGGCACATGCGCCGCCCTCAGCGAGCGCAGGTGCATCTGAGACCAAATAAGGAGGTGTTCCGTCAGATTGCAGAGATTGACGGTTTACATAGGATACTTCAGACATGTTGTCCGAACGGACAAGAACATGTTGGTCCTGTATGAACGGGAGGAAGCGCTTCAGCGCGTTCTCGACCGCTATCATCTCCAGACAGTTTATGTGAAAACACTTCTCTTGGTCTGAGCACTGGCCGAAGACCGGTCTGCCCTCGAACAGCGCGCCCCAACCCGAGTTGGACGCGTCTGTCGAAATGACTTTCCAACAAGAGAGATGGTTCCCATCATCACTCCCTGCTGGTACCAGTCGGCTACTAACCAGGGCTGCAGAGCCGCTATGCAGGCCTGAGTCACTCTGATTTTCTGGCTGACGAGCGTTGGAGCGGGCGCATGCGCAGTAGGCCCAGCTGAAGCACCGCTGCAGCTGATGCCATACAGCCCAACATCCTTTGAAATGTTTTCAAAGGGAGAAAGCTGCCCTTCTGGAAAGATGCGGGTAGGTGGCGATAAGCGAGCCGTCATGGTCACCGAGTCCAGTTCTATTACTAAAAGGAAATTGACTGGCTGGGCAGTAATGAGCTCTTGGTCCAGTTGACCGTGAGACCCAAGCTTTCCAGGTGACTGAGAAGCACTGTTCTGTGAGACAGCAGTTCTGTCTCTGACTGTGCCAATATCAGCCAATCGTCCAGATAGTTCATTATTCACAGCCCCTAACTTCTCAGAGGGGCGAGCGTCGCGTCCATGCACTTCGTAAATGTATGGGGTGCTAGGGACAGGCCGAACGGCAGGATGGTGTATTGATATACCTGACCATCGAAGGTGAATCTCAACAATTGCCTGTGACGGGGTATTATCTGAATCTGAAAATAGGCATTCTTCAGATCTAGAGAAATAAACCAGTCCCTCGGGCGAACGTGAGCGAGGATTTTCCTGGTCGCACGCATTTTGAACGGCCTTTTCGCAAGCACTTTGTTCAAATGTCTCAGATCTAGGATAGGTCTGAAGGCTCCGTCCTTCTTGGGTAAGAGTAAAATATCGGCTGTAAAAGCCTGACTCGCTCAGAGAAGGCGCCACCTTTAGTATCGCCCCTTTGCACAGCAGCTTTGCTATTTCTGCGTGAAGTAGGTGTGCTACTTCCGCATTCACTATCGTCGCGGTCCGGGCTTGAAAGCGCGGGGGACGGCGAATGAATTGAAGTGTATAGCCCTGCTTTATTGTGCTCAGAACCCATTCTGAACTCCCTGGGATAGTTTCCCACGCAGCTGTGAGCCGCTAGGGGGCGAATGGCCTCCGGGTTCAGATCGCCGCCATTTGCGGGCTTGTGAAACTGAAGCAGAGCCGAAAGCGCGGCGCGCGCGCTCTCGGTTCTGGGCAATGGCTGCTCGCTGAAAAGCCGAAACCGGCTGATTTATGTGAGATGTCTTTTCGGAGGTGTCACGTGCGTCTTTTCGGAGGCGATGTGTCTGTTAAGCGTGAGCGCTCGTGAGCGGGCACGTAACTTACATTCTTAACCTGACATTATACTCACTTGAGATTTCTCTGGGTCGCCGCGAGAACGGCGGATGTGTGCAGGCGAGCGGGTTGCATTACCGGCTCGTTGGCTGCCAAATACACCGCTGCAGTAGCCTTATCTAAGGGGACTGACAGGGCGAGACATTTCGACGGCGGCGCGCAAGCCCGTCCGGGTCATGCAGAGAGCTCGAGAGGGCTCTGCATGACGCGAATGGGGACGCGAGGGCGGGGTAGCTCTCTTGTAACGCAAAGAGAGCTAGCCGCGTACTCGGTGGTCGAGCAGAACTGGAACAGTGTTTGTACGAGGGTGCGCGCACGAGTAGTGAGCACGGGACCTACATGTAACACAGATGATGCCCGTTTGGGTCATGCAGAGAGCTCGAGAGGGCTCTGTATGACGCGCGAACGGGGACACGGGTAGCTCTCTTGTAACGTAAAGAGAGCTATCCGCGTGCTCGTACGTGTCCCTCGGCCTCATCCTCAGATGCGACGGCAGTGAGGCTCGTGAGCGGCAGCTGAGCGTCGGTGAGGAGGGGCGGGGGGTGTTGAAGGCTTCGAGTCGAGCCCGCAGGGTCGACAGCGGAAGCGCTTCACAGAGCTCGCAGCCCCGGAAGTGCGAGGCGTCTTAAAAAAGACACTCGCTGCTCTTTTAGAATAGGTTTTAGCAAGGTAAAGGATACGTCGCCGGATAGCGTAGCTCGCACGGATGGCTGAAGATGGCGAAGACGGCCGGCTTCCTCAGCGCTGCCCTAAGCTGGCTGTTCGCTGTTCGACGCCGGCGGTGGCTTCTCTCAGATCCAGCGATGCGAAGAGCTCGCTGGAGAGACGAAAAATCAGGGAAGTCAGCCTACAGCCCCTATGTTTATACGCTAAGCCACGCCCATTCTGGCGGGCTGTGATGCTATGAAGGCGCGGGCGCCCTTCATTGGGCGTGACGTCACGCCGGGCTCACTGTTAGGCTGCAGCAGTTGCCCGCAGGGCAGCCAATGAGCATGCGAGATGGCCTGCTCTAGGTCTGCTAGCTGCTGCACTGCGTTGACAATGAATACAAAATTAAGGATAATTTTTTGGCTTCAATATCTCGAGAAGATGAATCTTTCCCGTAGCATAAGCTAAACTTAAGCAATACGAGAGAACCTCTCGTAAGAGAACCTGTTCTAGGAGACCCCCCTAAAAACTTTGTACAAAGGCAAAATATGGACTTTTAATCTGTTCTTTTAATATAGACTTTTACAGTTGTGTGTTTATTGACATATTGAAATAAGAACTTGGAACGCTATTCCTCCAATCAGAATTTAGAATTTGAATCTGCTATATAATTTTTTGGGAACACTTTAGTTTAGAGTCCGATTATCACTATGAATTAGTTGCTCATTAGCGTGTATATTACTATATTGGCTGTTTATTAGTACATATTAATGCCATATTAAACTACCTCACTAAATATTATTAAGCAGTAATTATGAATTTGAGGCAAAAGTCGTAGTTAATAGTCCCTAATCTAAAATGTGACCAATCATTTTTTTTTGTATTTAAGCTTTCAATTTCTCTGTACAGTTTGTCCATATACAGTACAGAATAGTAGCAGACTGCTGCATTGTCATATTTGTGCATTATTCCTTGCAGCTGGTTCCAGTTTCATGCCACACTGAGCAATGACAGGAAGTACTGTACAGCCCCAGTAAATGCCACTTTACTTTATCACATCAAGACTGCATAACCACAGGCAATAAATGCAGTGCCTCCATAATTACATTTCCTTAACATGAATCCATCACTTAATTGATAATGGAAAAAGATACTAATTATATTGATAATATATTAATTGAAATGTAATGCAAATATGATCTGACCAAATTAGGCCATACGGTTGCTCTTAGCTTTCTGCTTGAGTGATTGAATAACTCTTTTGGAGGGAACGTGGGCAGGGATTATGTTGTGCTGAGTGTTGATGCTGATGGGACGGGACTGCTCTCTCCATTAGAAGACCAGTATTGCCCCCCGCCCCCCATGTACAGCTCCTGTCAGCTGCTAATATGTGAAGCTGTTTTGAAGTTTAGACAAGTTTGTGGTGCGTTTTTATGAGAGACAATCTTTTTTATTATTTTAAGTTGTAAGTAACAATTTTTTCAGTTTAGAGTGTGATTTAGATACACAGACCTAGGATCTGGAAACCAATGTGAAATCTCATGGTATGTTGTCTTGAAGTAGTAAAATTGGAAAAAATTAAGATGATGGATTTGGATAATTGGGATGGTTCGGTACTACTTTCATGTCCGATCCTGATGATACCAATACTGCACTCTTGTGTATCTGTCAATATCATTGTCAATCCGATACAGCACAGTTTTTTTCTTGATAATTTACTACTTACTTCACTAATTACACATTACCAAAGTCCCTTTAAGACAAGTCATTTCACTCGGCGGCCATCTTTAAAACGCCTCTCGGGCATCTCCTGTGTAGTGCAGTGCAGCACCTATCTCTTTGAATGGAAAAACATCAAATTCTCCTCAACTGTTTGCCAAGCTTACAATTAAATTTCATATTTGAAATCACCAATGAAATCTGACAACTCAGATTTGTCGAGATCTTATCGTCTCATAAATTTTGTTTCTAAATTTTCGAAACGTGAAAGAAAGCTCATTTTTATTCAGGCTTATCTTATCCCGCCACATTTAGCGTTGCACTTTTCCCAATTCAAAACAATACGAGTGACACATCTTGTGTTATTCTATAGTCTTTGACATTACTTAATTTACTCAGAAACACACACACACACACACACACACACACACACACACACACACACACACACACACACACACACACACACACACACACACACACACACACAGATCCGTGGCCAAAAGTATTGGCAGTGAAATAAATTTTGTTTGTGAGAGTATTGCATCGGTCCAACAATTTACTGAGTTTTAAATTCTACTTACTGTGTGAATGAGTTTTATTTAGTTCTCAACTCCAGTGATCTCATTCAACTGCGACAACAACACCTTTCAGAATCACCAATAAACTCCAGCAAAATACAGACATTATAAACAAAACCTAGACCATAATGTTCAGACCATGCATAATAATAGGAGCATTGGAACATCAATGAGCAACGGTTTTACCATGCTCACTGTCGTAACGGAACACAACACGCTGTTTGAAAATGAAGATGATATCTGACATTTTTACATTTAACAACTTAATATACTGTCTGTTCCTCAAATAAAGCAATTTAATGGCTTCAGAATCCATGAAATATAATGCACAAAACCTCCAGTGTTGGTCCTTTTTTGAGCTAACAACCATAGGAATGGGTAATGCACAGTATGCGGTTTATCCGACTGATACCCGATCCGACAAAAAGGTTTGTATCGGACCAATACCGTTACGGAGTATCGGATCAGCGCGTCCCTATTGGATAATAATATAGAACCTATTATATATATTTGGTTTCAGTCTATATGGATATTGTCATCTGTTTGATATTTGAAACTGAATTGAGCCATGGTTATTTTAATAATTAGCCTAACTGGTCTGATTTCTCTTAACACTGCAAAATGTATAAAAATTTCCATTTCTGTATTACATAAGAGATTGCATTAATGCCATTTCTGCAATTGACTGAATTTTAATAATACTGACAAATAATTTAACATGCTTTCCAACATTTCTTGTCTCCTTTCTTTATAAACCCCTCAATAAATTATGTTAATAAGGTTTAGAAATGAATAAAATTATTATTTTAAGTGTAATCCACTGGAAAAAAGTAGATAAGTAATGGATTTTTATTTTTTAAATTGGGCAAACAAATCACTAGAACGCAGTGTCTGTTTCTTTTTCATGTTGTGAGATCAAGACTTCACAACACAATGAATAAAAGACTCAGTCCGTCAAAGCGGATTAAAGTATAGAATTGTTTGTTGTTTGCGTAACCTCATTACGTTGTGCAGATAATGTAAAACACGTTTACATCAGAATCTGTCTCAGATCACCAGCAAAATTCCAGGCTAATTGTGCCAATTACATGTTGTTTGTTATTAAATATTTATCTACACATGTCATTCTGAGGCTGCTGCAGTTTCCTCTTTATCGCAATCCATTCTTTGAGGAAAAAACTTTCATTGTTTATTTGGCCATTTTTGGTTCTGTTTGTGGAATTTACTGTATAATACAGTACATTACTACCAGTTTGAAAAGTGTAATTTTGACATAATCAAGTGCAGAATATTTGACCTGGAATCTAGCCCCAGTATATGGGCCAAGAAACATATATTTTTTAAAACCTGTTAATGTATTTTTTAAATAATCATATTTTTTAATATTAATAATAATACAATTTTGAACATTTCTTTTTATGAACAATTTTAACAAAAGTGCTTCACTGCATATTTTTAATATATACACTGTGTGTTAATAAAAACACAACAATAATATGGGCCCTTTCATTATTTATAATCTACCGTGAGCCAAAAACAAGTTTATGAAAAATATAACAACCTTTCCATTACTTGTTGCATGGATATACGGCTTTTTCTTTTTATCTGACCAAGGTTTTATTGTCCAATACTCGAAAGATGGCATGTCAAGAAACAACATTGCAATGCTACCATTTGTTTTGTAGATTATAAAGATCAAACCGATACATTTTCATTTGTTTTGTAGCATGCCATGCACTTAGATCTCTGTTAAATCACATTGAATGTATTTTTTAAGGGGAATTCTGTTGTTCTAAACTGGGAATATAGACTTTCTGATTTAAATTAAATGAAGGCATTAGGAATAGTTCACTTTAGTGTCGTGCCAAAGGGATTTCTTTTAAATGCATTTCATTGTGTAGATTAGGTCTTAAGAATAGTTATACTTAACCCATAGTTTTACTAAGAATAATGTTTGAAATCCTTGAACTGAAAAATTCTTTATCTGTCAGATACTCTATTGTCTTTAATAACCGTAGTGGAGGCAGACTGTGTGGTGGCCCAAATCTCCACACTTCTTTAAGCTCAGAGTTATTCATGAAACCTTTTCTGTCATCTACAAAGTTCTCTCAATAGAACACAACTCATCTTATTCTGGCTGAAAGTCTGATCAAGGTCAGTCGTCATCTTATTGGAATGTTTTTGTTCTAATCCTTTCTTTTTAAGTTAGCATCAACTGCACTGCTTTTTAATAAGCCTCTGATATGTGTGGTTATGCCATTTATGAGGTCATCACTTTCTCTGTTCAATTTTATCTCAGTCTCTTATTCTCTGTTCAAATAAGCGACAGCTCTTAGTACATCTGGAAGCTTACAGTAGATAATGTATCTTGAAGCAAATCTGAATTATGATTTTCCTGTGAGTTCAGATTGCTGTCTTGAGTAAGCTCTTATTTTTTTTGTCATTTAAAGGGGACTACGTTTTTATTTTACCTTACCTTTCCTTTATTGCGTATTAGCGTATAGCTTTTCATGCATGCTATAAACAATCTGCAAAGTTACAATGCACGAAGTCCATGTCAAAGGAATAGGAACAGAAAACTCCTGCCTTAAATGCCTCATTTGTAGTCCTGCCATTGTTTCAGTAACATGGCTACATCACCATGTAAAAATTTGCATAATGCCTCAAACAAAGGTAGTTCTAAAGCCTGGAAGAGTTTATCTTTAGGGCAAATCATCATTACATGGACTTCCAAAGGAAGATTGAAGAATCAATGGCTCAAATGTATACTTAACACTATTCCTCTGCAGGACATATTGTTGTGTTCTCACATTTTTTTGTGTTCTCTGAGAAACGACTCTGAAATTGTTGACATCACATCTGAAATGTAAGCGTGGTATAAATTATACAATTGTGAAACATTGTGCTTGTGAAGGTTTGGGTCGATCTGCTTGTTCTTATTGACTGTGTCTTGACTTACAGTTATGGTACGTGGCATTACATTTCAGACACACGCTTTAAGCGGTTGACCAATCACAATAGACTGGGCCCGGCTGACCAATGAGAGTAGATTGGGTTTTTTAGAAGGCTGTTTTTTAAAGAAACTAAAACTAATATACAAACAAATAAATATAATTTTTATTTTTTATTTGAATAGTAAGGGCCAGATTTACTAACAGTTTGCGGCTTCCCATTGAAATGACTGTATTTCGCTTGCGAAATTGGCGGGAAAACTGAACGCGTCTCCAGAGAGGAAACTGATCTGCTCGTGCATGAGGTTAAAGCGTGCAAGCAGACCATCTACGGGACAAACCATATCTTTATGTACGTGATATTAATATTTTACATTGTAATCCTTTTTTTTTGTAATATTTGGCATGTTTGGCGTGGTGTTCCTGGGCAAAAAATACCTTATAAATCACTTGTTACGCTATTTTATCACCAAATATTGGATTCAATCTTTTTATAAACTTGTTTTCTTTTAGTTAAGACAGGTTATGTATTTATTTTTGAAACTGATTGTTCGTAGGCCTTATTGGTCTGAGCCTCATTGATTTGATAATAAAGTTAATCTCTGAGAAAAAGAAAGCCTGTACTCTATACTAGAAAACTATACTCAAAATAGTTTGTTTGTGCACTTGAATGTGTGTATATGTGCGCAGATGCACAAGTATGCATGTATCCACACATATGCAGGTCCGAAGCCTTTATTTTTACAAGCCCACATGTACATACGTGAACATGAACATGATGAACACACTCCTGAACACTAATTGCTTCTCTGAAGTCCCCCATTCATTTTCAATGGACAGTCATTTTTGACCAATATAAGCCCAGATCAATGAGGCCTACGATCAATCAGTTTGAAGAAAACAAGTTGACAAAAAGATTGAATTCAATATTTGGTGATAAAATAGCATAACAAGAGATTTATAAGCCATTTTTTTTTGTAGACCGGTCATTTTTGACAGGGAACATCACAAGTGTGCCATTTTGTACAAAATAAAATCATTTCAAAATAAATTTCCAGGTTCATCATTAAAGCACACTAGTGTGATGAAAAATTATCCCCCCATATTTTATGGAAAATTAACAAAATTACCCACAAATAATGCTTTTTATTCCACACACAACAAAGAGGTAGCCTTTGTAAGCTCAGATAAATAAGGCCTACGATCGCTCAATTCCATAAAGAAATATAAAACCCATCCTAATTGAAAGAAAACGAGTTGTCTAAAATATTGAATCCAATATTTGGTGATGATATAGAAGCATAATGAGAGATTTTTAAGCAATTTTTTGTAGGCCGGTCATTTTTGACCAGGAACACCTCAGGTGTTACAATGTGGAAAACTTTTATTTTTTTAAATAAACAGTATCAGCTTATTTTGGCAGGTTGTTAAACTCTGGGTGAGTAAAGTCAGTAAATTTTAGTCCAATGCAATAACATTAACTAACATTTTTGAGTACGGGAAAATCCTCTCCGTGTCAAAATGACCCGAACACAACATAAGGGCTAGTGTAACCGAATTATAAATTCAAGGATGTTTCAATATTATTTTAGGTGAATGCGTACTTGAAATCAACTTCTATTAAATCAAGGGAAGATGCTTTCCTCATAGTGTCACATCATATATCTGATGATACTTGATGCCATTTTCCTTGCATCCCCAATTAGGCATGTTTTTTTACTTTGTTTAATGTATGTGCATTTTAAAGCTCTTGGTTTTGGGAACTTTTTGATGGTTGCAGTTCAGTTTCCTCAAGCTAAATCAGGGCTAAATTAAAACCTTGTCAGCAAAGGAAAGAAACCAGAGCTGGGTTGTTTTTAGTCTAGTTTCTCCTGCACAGGAGCAGAGGTTACATGCATTTCTTTTTTGAAGTTTAATAGCCTGTAGGCTTGGACTCCAAGATTACAAATACTCACAGCAGAATCAATAGTCCTCTTCTAAAGGGGGGTGTTCGAAAATCTTACACAATAACACGTGTTCTTTTTTTAAGAAGTAACCTTCTAAGAGCTCTTCAGCTGTTAGTGAATTCCGAGCACCTTACATTTTTCAGGTTCTTTTAAAAGTTCTTTGCTCTTAAAGGAATAGTTTACCAAAAAAATCTGAGGATTTTTATGTGGAACACAAAATACATTGTTTTTGAAGGATGTATAAGCTGCTCTTTTCTTTTACAATGAAAGTGAATGGTCACCAGAGGTTGTCAAGCTTAGAAAAATGGCAAATCATTATTAAAATGGACCATATGACTTGTTTGTTACTTGTTTGTCTTCTGAAGTCATACAATAACACTGTACGATAATCTGTAATTTTTGGATGACCATTCATTTCTGGTCACCATTCACTTGCGTTATATGGAAAGAGCAGAGTGAACATCATGCCTTCACTGAAAGTTTTCTAGTCTATGAAATTCGTTTTTTCGAAAGTGAAAACAATAGTCTCGTGATTTCCACTAATGTGACATAGATTTTCCCTTACTTCTTCAGAGAGTGAGTTATATATTGAGATTTCCACTGCTGTCTCTCCTGAACCTTTTTCCTCTCTGTGTGTCCTCTTTCCGTCAGTTTAATCAACGCTTTTAATTACTGACACTTTCAGTCGCCTTGTGTTCGTTAGGTTGTCACCTTCGGGAGATCCTGCCATGGAGGAAAAAAAGGAGACCAAAAAAAGGGCCGTTTCTTCCCGCGGGTGTTGGAACAGGCTTGGTAATAACCAGCCACTGCCAGTCAGTCAACTCTGTTGCCAGCTCACAGCTCCGCATGGACCGCTGGGTTTTTCCAACGTTGTCTTGATAAATGGATTTTTGCCTTGACTCGAATGTGTCCTCTTAAGATGGGTGGGACGAGGACGCTTGGGCTTAAATTCCATCAAGCCTTAGTCACATCATCAGGGTCAAACGAGCATGTAGCCTAGTTTCTCTCCGGTTTTCTTGCATTGCTATTGTAAGATGTCTTTATCTATAATTATTTTCACTATGAAGTAAAAAAAAAAAAAAAAAAAAAAAAAAAAAAAAAAAAAAAAATATATATATATATATATATATATATATATATAGTTCAAGATATTTTTGGCCATTGTTGTTTATGAGAGGGGTCTGAGCTGAATTAATTCCTAATTAGCCACTTCTATATCCATCCATCCATCCATCCATCCATCCATCCATCCATCCATCCATCCATCCATCCATCCATCCATCCATCCATCCATCCATCCATCCATCCATCCATCCATCCATCCATCCATCCATCCATCCATCCATCCATCCATCCATCCATCCATCCATCCTTCCTTCCTTCCTTCCTTCCTTCCTTCCTTCCTTCCTTCCTTCCTTCCTTCCTTCCTTCCTTCCTTCCTTCCTTCCTTCCTTCCTTCCTTCCTTCCTTCCTTCCTTCCTTCCTTCCTTCCTTCCTTCCTTCCTTCCTTCCTTCCTTCCTTCCTTCCTTCCTTCCTTCCTTCCTTCCTCTTTACTATTGTTTAGAAAAAATATATACTTATATTTTATTCCTTATACTTCACCTCCCTGTGGCAACATAAAGCTTTTTAACACCTAAAGCAACGGGGAAATACATGTAGCATGATGTGCAAAACAAACTACAATGCAAACAGCATTTTAGAGTACTATGCAGGGTTGCAGACAAAAAGGCTGTGGAGATCTTGATCTTTTATATACAACTACAGTAATTTATTCTGCACTTTTTTTTCATTTATTTCTTTTATTTATTGCTTGATTGATTGATTTGGAAATTTCAGAAACTTCTAAAGATGCACATGATGATGAATATTTAAATGATCAGGCTCAAAAAGCACATAATGCCTGCTTAAAGCATTCATTTTTAAAACATAATGAATATTACATCCAGAAATGCATAGATTTTCTGAGATTTACAAACCTATTTGTGTCAGGACGTCAAAAATTTAAGATTTATTTCCAGGGAAATGACTTGCCTTTAAAAAAATGTAGTAGATGGTATATATCACTTGTACTCCCTTTAACCTTCAGACATGTATGCTGCTGAGTGCTACAGCTGCCAATGTTTTGCTCTTCATTTGTTTCATAGTGTTCTCCAAGTAGCCTGTGTAATAATACATGACTCATTATAAGGTACAAAACATGTTTTACTGTTGTCTCTCTATTTAAAAAAAAATAAAAAATAAATTCTCTCCACAAGGATGGCATTTCTCAGCCCTGTCATGTTGCATTTGGATGGCTCTCATGTTGCTTAGAGCGGAGAAAACATTAAGGTAGTCAACTCGTAAATATGTGATTTACCCAGCACTGGAGATGGATTCAATTTTAATTGTTTAAGAGGAGGTGTTTAATTAAAAACGTTTAAAAATAACCAATGTTAAGGGTCTGGAATGCGTAATTCATGATGATACTTGAATGGACAATGTGTGTAATTATTGTGCATGAAAAACAAAACAGCTTTAATTTACCAGAATAATCAGACATGCAAAGCTATGAGAAAGTAGCTGCCAAGCATAAATAGTGACGTGTGATGTTTCAGTATTTGTTAAAGACTGCATGTTTACTTGAAACTCTATTAGAGTTCTACAGTATGCAGAGATCATAGCTTGTTTCATCTTAAACTGAATATTTTAGATCAGCCATGTAGAGAATGACCGATTGGTTTCATTAATAAGCTGTCATGGGGAACTATCTTTAAAATGAAAGTGGTGTAGGCTAGTGGTTAAAACATTGAATTGGTAACCACAAGGTAGGGTGGTGATGGCGCTGTGGATAAGACACATGCCTTTGGTGTGAGAGACCCGGGTTCGAATCCACTGTGAGACACCAATGTGTCCCTGAGCAAGACACTTAACCCCTAGTTGCTCCAGAGGCGTGCGACCTCTGACATACATAGCAATTGTAAGTCGCTTTGGATAAAAGCATCAGCTAAATTAATAAATGTAAATGTAAATGTAGTAGATTTGAGCCCGGCAAAGGGCTCAAATAATAAGGGCTCCGAATAATAAGTGTTCTTTAGATCCTATAAAAACACAAGTGGTGTCTTGTTTCTGAATGAATCACTGTTGGGTGAATAATGCAATAACTCACTCAGTCACTTTTTGTGGCAGAAATAATTACTCCAGCAGTAATGTACAGAGCCATGAACATAACATGGGGATTGATTGGTTCCCTCATTCTATTTTAGTTAAATTGTTCCTAAAACTGGGCAATATCTTCTCTTGTTTTAGATAAATTGTGGATATGTTGTAGTAATGTGTTCCTTCATTTTAATTGAGAGAACAAATTAGTACAATGTGTCCATGGTTTACTTAAAATGATACACAATAATAATAAATTAAATAACAACAATAAATACATTCTTAATTCATGGCCATGTTTTTAAATCTTTATCTGTATTGTCATGTGCATACTAATGGTTCATACTAATGCACCGTTTGGAATGTGAATAACAACAACACTTAAATCATGTGAGCAAAACAGAGAACAATTCCAGGCTTTTGGACTAATTATCTGAACTCGACCAATCAAATTTGAGGACTGGAACTAACAAATAAACAAATGCTGTACACATTTTTTGTCCACTACAATGCTGTCTAGAATGAGAATATCCTGCCGCTAACTAGCAATAGCAAGTTGAATTTTTTTTCTTTGTTTCTTGGATGGAAGTCATGTGACAATAACTAAAGGCTTAAAAAAAAAGGAAAAGTTAAACCCTTCTATGTCAATATTTCAATAGTAAATACATTCAACCATCTAAACATAGCCTGTTTAAGTTAACTGACAAATGAGTAATTAGCAATTACTGGTACTTAGCATTTTCTAGCTGGTTAACTAATTAATAGGCCTAACACAACAGGACTCGTTTGACTTTAGCTGCGCATGAAATATAGTTCAAACTCTCTTTTATCCAGACAAATTTCAAGTAAAGCAACACAACCACCCGTCTGAATCTCCCTGTCGTCTCAATTAGCATCAGGTAACCTGAAGCACGCTAGTTATTCTAGTTATTTTACCTTAATAATAAACACAGTTGTCCAGGTTTACCAGTAATGACACAGTGTTGTTTCATGTCTCTGTGTGTGTGTGTGTGTGTGTGTTTGTTTCAGGCTCTCTTCTCTCATTAATTACATGAGCTGGGCGCTGAGGGAAAGTTCACAGACTGAAGGTAAGTGTATTTATTGCATCGCTTTGACAATGAAATCAGCCAGGTTCATTGATTTTTCGTCTCTCTCGCACTGTTTTTTTTATTTTTATTTGGTGGACTTGTAAGCAAGTTGATTACAGATAAAACAAGTAGGAGAACTGCTAGCGGACTCTAAATGAGCCCAGCAGATGTTTCTGGTTGTTGGCAGTGGTTGTAGCGTGCTCTGCTCATTGAGACGGCTCATGCTATGCAGAAACGTATCAGCTCTTCAGAGAGCACATGTGACACTAATCCCAGAAGACTCCAGAGATGAGGTAAAATGATAATGTGCTGCTTCTTTCGGTTGTTCTTTTGTCCTGTCTTTTGGAGTATGCAAACACTGGCTGCATTCCTGCATTCCAGAGTATGGTGGGCTCCCTTAAATAAAGGTATGGTAAAATGGGGCTGTAGTAAAAGGCCCTTTTGATTTTCCCCAAAACTCAGGTTGCTCAGGTTTACATGCTCAGGTTTACTGCCAGTTCTAGTTTTCCTAAAACTTTCCACTACAATGCTATTATGTTGTTGCTAAAATGTTCTGAGAACATATTAGCATGGTAGTCAAAGTCAAAAGACCCCATCCCAAAGTCTATTTTCTATTCTGATATGGCTTATATACACTCACCTAAAGGATTATTAGAAACACCTGTTCAATTTCTCATTAATGCAATTATCTAATCAACCAATCACATGGCAGTTGCTTCAATGCATTTAGGGGTGTGGTCCTGGTCAAGGCAATCTCCTGAACTCCAAACTGAATGTCAGAATGGGAAAGAAAGGTGATTTAAGCAATTTTGAGCGTGGCATGGTTGTTGGTGCCAGACGGGCCAGTCTGAGTATTTCACAATCTGCTCAGTTACTGGGATTTTCACGCACAACCATTTCTAGGGTTTACAAAGAATGGTGTGAAAAGGGAAAAACATCCAGTATGCTGCAGTCCTGTGGGCGAAAATGCCTTGTTGATGCTAGAGGTCAGAGGAGAATGGGCCGACTGATTCAAGCTGATAGAAGAGCAACTTTGACTGAAATAACCACTCGTTACAACCGAGGTATGCAGCAAAGCATTTGTGAAGCCACAACATGCACAACCTTGAGGCGGATGTGCTACAACAGCAGAAGACCCCACCGGGTACCACTCATCTCCACTACAAATAGGAAAAAGAGGCTACAATTTGCAAGAGCTCACCAAAATTGGACAGTTGAAGACTGGAAAAATTTTGCCTGGTCTGATGAGTCTCGATTTCTGTTGAGACATTCAGATGGTAGAGTCAGAATTTGGCGTAAACAGAATGAGAACATGGATCCATCATGCCTTGTTACCACTGTGCAGGCTGGTGGTGGTGGTGTAATGGTGTGGGGGATGTTTTCTTGGCACACTTTAGGCCCCTTAGTGCCAATTGGTCATCATTTAAATGCCACAGCCTACCTGAGCATTGTTTCTGACCATGTCCATCCCTTTATGGCCACCATGTACCCATCCTCTGAAGCTCAAATCATTTCAAATTGGTTTCTTGAACATGACAATGAGTTCACTGTACTAAAATGGCCCCCGCAGTCACCAGATCTCAACCCAATAGAGCATCTTTGGGATGTGGTGGAACGGGAGCTTCGTGTCCTGGATGTGCATCCCAAAAATCTCCATCAACTGCAAGATGCTATCCTATCAATATGGGCCAACATTTCTAAAGAATGCTTTCAGCACCTTGTTGAATCAATGCGACGTAGAATTAAGAGAGTTCTGAAGGCGAAAGGGGGTCAAACACAGTATTAGTATGGTGTTCCTAATAATCCTTTAGGTGAGTGTAGGTTACTTCTATTAAATAGTTTGGGGTCGTTTAGATGTTTAATGAATTTATAAGAAGTCTCCTATGATCACCAAGGCTGCATTTATGTTTTTTAAAAAATGGTTTATTCCTGTGAATTCTAGCATTACTCCAGTGTTCAGTGTCACATGATCCTCGAGAAATCATTCTAATACACCACTTTGGTGTTTAAGAAACTTTTCTTATTATTAGATTTAGCAATTCTGGAAACAGTTGTGCTTCTTAATATTTTTGTGGAAACTGTAAATAAACGCTATTTAAGTGTAAAAATTAAGAATTTGTTTCCAAAATAAATTTGTGTCCATATTTTATTTTGTTCCCTCATTTTAACTTATCAATTTGCTCCCTTGTTTTAGGTAAATCAGGGCCACATTTACTAATACTCTTGTTTTAATTGAGAAAACTAATTAGTACAACATGGCCACGATTTACCTTTTTACAAATTTTTTTGATAGAAATTAATGCATCCTTGCAGAATACGCACACCCTTAAATTTTCAGGAATCACAACCGCATTCTCGGGAAACCCCACGCTGTGTGAACGGAACTGAACTGGGGTGTGTTTTTCAAAGCATCGTTACCAACTATGGTCACAAGTTCCGTTGAATTGTGTTGGTAACAACAGAACTTGCGACCCCTGGCTTCGGGAAATGCAGCCCTGGACAGCTAGTGGTCGGTCACGTCATAAAGTGTGAGAGAGCCGGTATACGCCGCACAAACACGTGGCTACAGCGTGTTGCAGGTTTTCGTGTGTTGCTTCACTTAGGTAACATCAGAGATATGAGCTGTGTCGTGTGTCATCTGAAGGTTTAAAATCCAGTCACTGTTCTCCACTGGAGCTGTTTCAGTCCGTTTTCTGTTTTACGCACGACTCAAATGCTCTGCTCTCCACCCAGATATAAAAGCTGCTGTCGGTTAATGAAAGAAGAACTAACGGCTCGATTGGACTGTTGTCATGTCAGTGATGGTGCTTTTCAGTTAGGACGTCACCATCTTTGATATTACTTTGGTCTCTGTTGCTATGGTTACAGTGGTAAGAGAATAGTATCTAATGAGTAAAGACTGTTACTTGACTCCTGTTGCATGTTCATATGGACATTTTTTGAGACAAGTTGCTATTGGAACGGGACATTTTGAGACTCACACCTTTAGGGTAATGGCGCTTGTCAATCCAAAAAACTGACAGTGTGAACATACAGTACAGCCTAAAAGTATACATTTCTTTCAAGAAAAAACTAAATCTTTTGAACGGTATCATTTTTCAAATTGACACTAGTTGCTGTTAGTCAGAGCTATTCTGCAGTTTTTCTGCATTCAAAGCTGACATATATTTCATTGAAAACTGTGTAGTGTACAGACTGTCTCAGATCTTAATTCTATCTAGCTGAAGGATTACTGTAGCAAGCACTGCGGGGGTGAGAGCCTTGAGCCGATAATGTTCATGGGAAGAGGAGGAAATAACCGTCAAACAATTAACATAATAACCAAATAAACGAACAACAAAATGAAAGTAAGGCAGCAGCCCCTCAAGGATGACTGCCACATATAAACATAGCAAAGCACAACATAAATGTCTCATGCCTGTGTCCTTCACTGTCGTCACTCCTCCTGTTATCCTTCTGGAGCTCCTCCGTGGGACTTGAGGCCAGTGTGGCACACAGGTGACGCTCATTTACACTCGTGCCACCACCCCTGCTTGCCACAATTACTTACAAACTGAAATTTCTTTACTGAATTTGAATTACACAATGAAAATTATAGTTAGTAGTGTAATCTTTTACATCACACATTTAGGTCATATAATCTGATTACTTTGATTACTTTTACTGATTGCTTTTTAAGTACTTTTGTCCTAACACACAATCAAAATACTGTAGCATATTGATATAAAATGCAAAGAAAAAGAAAATGTATTCCACTCTTTGTTATGAACAACAAGATGTGCATTAAACAAATCTTTACGAACTGGGGTTTGTGTAGTCTGATTATGAGTATTTAATAAAAAAATAAAATAATATAATCTAATTACAAGCATTTCATTTTAGGATTCTGATTACACAATCCAGCTTACATATAATCAGTTACTACCCATTACTGGATATGATTTATGTTTAATATTCTGAGCCCACTTTAGAAGAACTCTCATAGTGTATGATGCTCCACTCCTGAACGCATTCAATTATTGCAATAGAAAGCGCCATTTTCTCAGTGTATTTATTCTAAAACACGCTTAACATGGCTTAATATGTACTAAAACATTTGACCAGGGACAACAAAAATTTCCCTCTCATTTCTCTCGTCAGAAACGCTATCTATCTACTTCCTGGCTCTGTGATCCAACTGGAAAGACACTTTTATGTTAAGCACTTTGCTGACCTTTCCGTTTGTCTCTCTCGTTCTCTCTCACACTCGGTATATACCTACCATGTAAATAGTTAAAACAGTTCTTCAGTAAAAAGTACATTTTTTATGATGCACAAACAGTGTGGAATTACTTAAATAATTTAAACCCTAAAACAGTCATGGGGTTGTTCAAATCCCAACCCCTTAAGTACGTATATTTCTAAGAATAGTAATACTAATTAAACTCTGCATTCTCTTTCTATTCAACTTGTCTTTGTGACATTTGAAATGAGGTGTTTAGTAGAACTGTAAACACATGTCATAACAAATCCGCACATAAAAAACTCCCACTGCTAGTGCTGTCGCTGCCTGACCACCCCACCGCTTATACTTTTCTTAGTCATGACAAGTTAATTTTCTCCCAGTGGGAATACGTGTCCCAGGCAACAAGAACCGCCCCTGTGCTTTTCAGTTTGTATGAATTACTTTCATTTGCTCCTTTTCACAGTGGCCTTGGTCTTGGTAACTGCATTTAATTGTAGAGACTGCAGAATCAGGGTTAAATTGAAGCACATTCACAGAAAGGGAGAATAGTGCATGAGATTTCTAAATCCGCTGACTTGTTTTGAATGACTGAAATGTTATTAATTTCATGGGTTAACACAAGAATATGGCATGTTAGGACAAGCCAACACTGTCAACCTTGTTATCTGATATCAAGTTTTGATGTTCTGTACTATCTATTAATAGCGTGCTGACTCTGGAGGTTTAGACAAAAAAAAATTTAACTTGGAAGACAATAAAACTGGTGAAACAAAAAATTATCTCGTAGACTTACAATGAAGGAGGGACCTGAGCCATTTCTAGAGAGTTGGGTGTAATATAAACTAATCACTATACATTATTTCCTGCAATTCTCCTACGTGTTCCTAGTGGAATTTACTATTAAACACTCCTTTAGTTATCCTTAGTGATTGTGTGCTTACTACAGCCTACACAGCACCAGAACATATATAAATATGTATATATGTATTATAGGTAACACTTTAAATGAGGTTGCATTTAAAGTTAGTTAATGCTTTAACTTATATTAACCAACATTGAGCATTCATTTGTTACAGCATTTATTCATATTTGTTGATGTTAGATAATAAAAATAAAACTTTTCATAATTCACTCATCTCAGGTCCATTAAATAATATTATCAGTTATCCACTTTTCAGATATTTTCTTAAATTTAATTTAAAATAAATTTCTACGAGCTGATATTAAATGGGATAAGGGAGAACGTTGGGTACGTTGACACAACGATGATGTATTAAAAACAGAAATCAGACAATTGGTGGGGGGAGTTGGTGTAAATAGTATCAGGAACAAGGCGGGCTGTTTGCACTTGGTTTTTATCTAGCATTTCCTTCACATTTTAGGTTGTCAGTAATATCACTAATTTCACAGATTTAAGTTTCACAAAACATTTTTGGTTTGCATTTTGAAACAGACATCTCTGAAAGTAATGAGAGCTTATTGATGTTGATTCAGTATCTGCTTTTTCAGACTGTTTCAAACAAAC
The DNA here is from genome assembly GCF_051911475.1 of Siphateles boraxobius. NCBI lineage: Eukaryota > Metazoa > Chordata > Actinopteri > Cypriniformes > Leuciscidae > Siphateles > Siphateles boraxobius. The sequence goes on along the minus strand of NW_027509141.1, from coordinate 8,431,873 downwards.
TGAGTCTTTTTAAATGATTCATTCAAGAACCAGCTCATTAGTTTGTAAATTGAACTATACTGACTGCTACGTTTTTTCTTTTTTTTGCATTCAGCTTGTGAGGGATAAAAATGTGTTTTTATCTAACATTCTATTCAGGCATTGAGGCACAACTCAGGTAAAAAATATGATTTACTTTGCTGTGGAGCTTGGAGATTCAATGCTACAGACAACACTGACATGGCCATGATAGAAGCAATAATCTTAAATTTGTACCATTTGGCGAATTATCCACTGTTTTATCACCCACCTGTATGCCTGTGCATGGCTCTTGCATGTTGAAGGCATACCAAACTGTTTGATAGTAGAAGACCTATTTAATGGAAAGGAAGAGACAGTATGTCATATGAAACATTATTTCAGTCCATTTTAGCATGCACTGATAATTCAGTTTTGAACAAATGTTGTAGATAATTATAGAGCATATTTTGAGAATGTATATGGGGTTATTTTTAGCTCAACTGGTAGAGTCAGTAGGTTCAACTCGAGTTTCAATAAGGTAACACATAGAGTGCTAAAATGTATAGCCTGAATCCACTGTAGGGCACTTTGAAATGCCATATGCCAAAATCAAGTGTCAAAAAAAATCTACTGTCTAAAAAACAGGCTTCATGAATCTGAATTTGATTTGACCCAAAAACAGAAACCTATATAAGAGTAAGTATGTCCATGTAATTAGTTATGTATCATTGGTTTGAACTTACTAAGAATTTTTCAGGGTTAGTGTTAGAGTATTAAAGGGATAGTTCACCCAAAAAGGAAAATTATGTCATGAATTACTTACCCTTATGTCGTTGCAAACCCATAAGACTTTTATTCATCTTCGAAACACAAATTAATATCTTTTTGATTAAATCTGAGAGCTTTCTCTCCCTCCATTGACAGCTACGCAACTACCACTTTGCTGCTTCAAAAAGTTCATAAAAAGATTGTAAAACTAATCCATTTGAATTGAGCTGTTTAGTCCAAACATTCTGAAGAGACTAGATTGTTTTGTATGATGAACCTATTTAATTTAGGCTTTTATTCACATATAAACATTGATCAGCAAATATAAAATGAAGCTCAGCCGCTTGACGTCGACGTCAAACGAGAATGAACCTCATTGGTTCTCAGGCCTGAGCTTCCGTTTACTACAACTGATGTGTGCGTTGATGAATGTTTATTATTATACGTGAATAAAAGCCTAAATTCAATCTGTTCATCATATGAAGCGATCATCCCTCTTTAAATTTTTTTGGACTAAACCGCTCAATTCATATGGATTAGTTTTATGATCTCTTTATGAACTTTTTGAAGTGTCAAAGTGGTAGTTGTGTAGATGTATATGGAGGGACAGGAAGCTCTCAGCTTTTCATTTGTGGGTGAACTATCCCTTTAAACATTCATCTTCGTTTACCTGAAAACTGAACTAGATCGCACTATATAGACATGCAAGCGAGATCCAAACTAAACCAATCTGTTAACCCACATTAGGGACTTCTCTTAAAGTTAATTAATATTTTAAAAGTCATGAACATTTCTATACACAATACCTTAGCCTGTTCTTTGATGGCAGCAGCCTCCAATATGGTTCATGGGGTGTCAGATAAGCTACTTCCTTGAAGAAGATCATATCTTCGTATTTCTGTCTTATTGGAGACATTTGGACATAATTACAGGAAAACTGGAAAATCCATGAACATTTATTTGAAATATAATGCGGTTACACTTTATTTCGATGGTTCACTTTAGACATTCTACTAACTATAAGTTACTTTGCAACTACATGTCAACTAACTCTCAATAGAGTATTAGTAGACTGTTAGGGTTGGGGTTAGTAGAATAAGTTGACATGTACTTGGAAAGTTACTTATAGTCAGTAGAATGTCGGGAGCATCAACATAAAGTGTTAGCAGATATTAACCAGACAGTCTACTAATACTCCAATTGAAGTTGGTTGAAATGTAATGAAAGTTGGTTGATATGTAGTTGCAAAGTTATTTATAGTAAGTTGAATGTCTAAAGTGGACCATTGAAATAGTGTTACCAAAATTTCTTCTAAATTTCACATTTAATTCAATGTGTTATGTTTTTCTTTGCCATTTCTGCATGTATTAATTGTGAAATTTACAAGCAATTTCTGTGTGAAAATGGTCCATGCTGCAGTCAAATTCAGATATTCAACACCCACTTTTCACAATCAACGACTGATGCATAAAATCAAGTTTCACACTAAAATGCGTCTGAAAATGTCACAATATAGCAGCAAAGTCAGTCGCAAATTTAGTTGCATGGCATCTTTTTGCTTTGTGACATAATGATTTAGATGTCATGAAAATAACCTTGAGACATTCTTTCTTGACACGTGAGATTCACCCAAATACCAAGTGTAAATGGTGGTGTCTCACTTGACCATGTGATTGTATCATTCAAGACGGAAGTTACTACTAGGTGTAAATAGGGCTTTAAATTGTCCTTCAACCTGCAATTCAAATGTGCAGCAGCCTCAATCAGGTCAATTCACAAATACAAGAAGACATCAGGAGTCCCTGCTAGAACACAATGTCGACTGCATTTCAGCTCCATGAAGCGAAAAAGCTTCCTGAACAAAAAGGATTAAAACAGCCCTGGGCTTTTTAGCAGCCAATTTTACATAATGCCACATACTTTTCCTTTTATTGTTCTCTCTTTGTTGTCCGATTTCTTTTTCTTTCTTGGTCCCATTTTATATTAAAGGTGCAGTGTGTGATTTTTAGCTGCATCTAGTGGTGAGATTATGAATTGCAACCAACAAAAGTTACGGTGGCGGACAGGAAAATATGTCATCGTCTGAGACCGCAGAGAGTAGTCAGTTCAGCTATGAGGTTTCTTTACAAGGATAAATTAAGAAATTATGTTTACTTAATTATTCATTACAACTATATTTTATTGCGAATATTATTGTTACTTGTTCATCATTGTGTCAGTGTTTTATTCGCTGAACTACGCTTGCTTCCTTGCACGAAGAGCAACTTAGTAACAAAATGTGTTTGTCCGTTTAGGGCCACTGTAGAAACATTTCAATCGGCACATTTCAATGTAAGGGGATCCGCGGTGTATGTAGATAGAAACTGCTCATTCTAAGGTAATACAAATATAACAGTTCATTATGCAAGGGTCTTTATACACCACTTAAAACTTGTTTTTCAAGGTAGTGGCAACGCGTTGTGTAGCGCTGTGTGTTCGCTGTCGGCTACGGTGACGAGACAATATTTGGACCTCCATAGAAGGGGACGCCTGCAGTTATGGAGATATAAATGTCTTATTCTATGGTAATAAAAACATAATGGTTCATTATGCAAGGTCTTTATACACCACTGAAAACATAGTTATGGATCTTATATTGCATTTCTGTCAATAGATCCTTAGAACTATTACACAATGCACATTAGGGCTGTCACTTTTGAGAAAAATGAAATTCAAACGGTTATCGAATATCAAGTAATGTATTCGAGTATATTCAAATTTCTACGAGATCCGTGCCTGGCACACACAGATTTGCCCGTCAATGTTGAGAGAAGTGGTATAAGGTGTAGCTGTAGAACCCAAAATATTTCCAGACTCGACTTTTTAGATGAGTTGAGGTCGTAATTCTCCGATCGGGCTGTCGTTCTGTGCGTTATCTTCCATTTTCAAACAGGGAGGCTATTATTCGCTTGATTTGGTCATGGGCTTACGCTACAATACGTTTAGAGCGCCCGCTCCTGGATGAGATGGCAAACAATAATAAAAAACAAAAAACGGTCTAATCATAGACTGTAAAAAATGCGCTAAACATGGCACTTTAAAAACCGGATAGTTTATTTATAGTTCGAATACGGATATTTCACGTCATGTTCGAATGCATATTCGAAAATCGAATAAAAAGTGACAGCCCTAATGCACATTTAAGTGGCTTTAAGTACTATGCACTAACATTGAAACTAATAATTTGATACAATGGACTTATTGTGTACATACATGTTTTTACATTGTACTTATTTTGAAAATACCTGCATGTAATTACAGCTGTAATTAATGTATGTAATTACATTTGTAATTACACTGTTGACCCTTCCCTTACACCTTAACCCACCCTTAAACCGACCCATACCACCACACCTGACCCTAACCTTACCCGTATCACACCTCAATAGCAGCAAAAGTGTTTTACAATACAACATGAACACAATAAGTACACTGTACATATTTTTAATTGTAAGTACATAATACTTAAAGCCACTTAATATAAAGTGGGACCTCTTTCTTTAATTTCCCATCTAATGGGAAAGTTCTGGCTGATTTTAAAGGCATTTTTTCTCTTTTCATTGGCCAAGCATTACGTTTTAAAACCTTGACAGTTTTATGGAAAGTAATTTAACCCCCACTTGTGATTATTTAAGAAAGTCTAAAGATCTACACTTCTTTTATCTTTCATTATTCATCCCTGATTCTTAAAAAACTTAGGCCGCTTCATAGAAAGAGGAGTCATTATGTCATAGCGCTGGTGGATAAGGCTAGATGGGATATTAAAATTTCACTCTTTCGTGCAAGGAGATTATTTTCCATTTTCCTCTCTCGTTAAACTGTGGATAATTTCTTTTACCTACAGTTGCGGATGTAGTCGATAGCACACCTTAATTTCTTTCGGAAAAATCGTTCTTCAGGCTTGGTAAAAGATTTTTGTCCCTTGGAATAATTTAGCAGCTCAACTACAGGGTTAATGAGGTCAAATATAGACTTAAACCCATTTGGTGTTTCTGACAGGAACGCATGCTTGGAATAAACATCGCTAATAGGCAAGAAGTAACTGCTCTCCGACCCATTCTGAAGATAACAGAACGACTGTCAGCGAATATAGTTCACACAATTATGAGCGAAGATGAACTGTGTGTCTCTAATTACTCTCAGGTAGATGGCCTTCATGATCTATGAATTTTCTGTCAGCATGTACAGAGGCTTTAACTATGATAGTGATGTAACTGAAAGCATCACTGGCCATTGTTTGTCTGTTTTTGCTTTCTAAAACCTTTCAATCAAAGAAACATTTGTATGGTAAATAATTATATTGAGAATGTGAGTTTTGTTGAGTCTGTTGGTTTTATCTCCCTCTTCTGTCCATACTCCACGTGGAGAGAGTGTGTGTGTGTGTGTGTGTGTGTGTGTTTTGAAAGGAAAACATTGAAGCAACAAGAACACTGGGGCCCATCAGATTTATATGTTAATGTTCCTGTAAGTACTCTTAGCCTGCACATATCAATATTCGTAGGCAGGGCTTGACATTCACTTTTTTGCTCAGCAGCCACTGTGGCTAGTGGTTTTCCAAAGTTATAGCCACTCAGCATTTTCACTGGCCACAATTTTGACATTGATACCATGGGGAAAAAACTGCCATATAGATATTTTTAATATTATCTCGTAATTTTGCAGCAGGTTTATTAGGCTGCTGTTACTTTAAGACCTGACACACTGATCCATTATACTGTTACACATGCGTGTTTACATTCACTTAAAACATAACTGACTGCGTTTACGTGAATACTCACCAAGACCGGCATTTTGACATTATTTTGTGTGTAGTTGAATGTTTAATCCAGAGTTTGTGAGCGAAGCGGAGCGGTGTGACGCTCAGCTCAATATTCCGCTCTATGCGCGTGCGCTCCACTCAGTCGCTCACGTCCCAAGCCAACGCTCCACTGATGAATCGCTCACGCTCAGCGGTAAAACAAATCCCGCTCAGACATAAAATGTCTCTGTAGGCTACTTGCTTTCTGTTTGTACTTTGTAATGAATATCTGGAATAAATGTATCATTTGCAGTAGCTAGGATTGTAAATAGAAGTTATTTCGGGGTGATTCTGAATAAAAGTCTGTTCTTTTTATTCATTTAAATGCATTAAATTAACTTAATTAAAAACATGTCTAGCCCTTTGGCAAACTTGCTTATTAAACGCAATAACTGAAAAGGTATATTGGATTTTCGTTATTTTATTTCCGTGAACATAATTGCAGTTGCAAAACAGGCATATTAAAACGCGCGTAATTTGTGTGTCACACACAAACAAGATGCATGTTATGCATAAGGCTCGCAACTTCCTTAAAACAATATTTGAACTCCATAACCAACCCACTATTGCTTTAGCTAATTCACCGATTCTCGAACTACCAAATCACAATAGGGCATTCTGAGTAGAGCGAGCTCACATGCTCTGGTTTAATCACAATGAGTAGTGAAAAAGAACTCAATTTAGAGAGGCGGTTTTATGTGCGTGCACTTTGGGTGTGAACACAATATCTGTGGGAATATATCTTTTCTGTGGAAAATGAGTATTAGAAGCGTTTCAGATATACTGTATGGAAGCTTGTTTCAGAATCAGAATCAGAATCAGAATCAATTTTATTGCCAAGTAGTGTTGTGCACATACAAGGAATTTGCTTTGGTAATAAGGTGTTACCGAGGCTGCTATATCAGCGCCACGGAATAAAACAGCTTAAAAGATAATTGCGAGTTTATATCTTACAATTCTTACTTTTTTAAATCAGAATTGTGAGATATAAACTCACAATTGCAAGTTATAAAGTCCAATTGTGAGGAAAAAAATACTGACTTTTTAACACGCAATTTTGACTTTATATCATGCAATTCTGACGTTACAACTCACAATAAAAGATAAAAGTCAGAATTGACAACACTACATTGCACTTAGTTTATTATTTCAGATGCCTTTTTAAAAGACTACAATTTGAAAATGCATATATTATATATACAATTCAATCCACTAAAGTGGGTAGTACTAGTGACTGCGTTACATGTCACTGCTGAAATTCACCCGTATTTGGCTGGTGTTAATGTTAAAGCCTTGTTTTAAATTATCTCTTTAAATCAAATTTGTTATTCAGGTAGCTAGTTATAAAATATGTACTTTATCTGGTAATAATAATAATAATAATAATAATAACATTTGGAAATGTGTTTTAGGAATGTCAGATCAGATTTAAAGTAGTTTTATCATTAATGCACAAACTGAATGTAATTTTATTAATTTTGTTGTGTTTTTGTCACTTTAAAAAAATGTCTCTTGTTTTTTTTTATTCATTTTTATTTCAGTTTTAGTTATTAAAGTGCATCAGGTTAAACTAAATTAAAATGACAATGTTGCCTTAGCAACAAGCTGAACTTATAAATATATATGTACACACATTTTTCAGTTAATGTTTTTTTAACTTTTAAGAATTTTTTTTTTTTTTTTTCAAAATTGTTAAATTGTTTGTTTAATTTTTAGGTTGTTAACTATAATAACTGTGGTTTACACTAATGTTCCCTGTATCGTGCCCCTTATAGCATGTACTGCATTGTGCACTGAATTACATGCAAACACATTTCCATTGTAAAATCAAACAGTTGCATTCTTGTTTGTTTCGAAGCCTCTGGTGTGGTTAATTAGGGAGAGCCAAAGACCGCTGCTTATCATCTCATTTACATACCACATATGTAAAATAATTCAGTACAGAAGCCATTAATGCTATTTGAAGCTTTCGTCTCGTACTATTGGAAGAGAGTTGGGAATATGTGCCCACATTCTCGTCAAAAGCTGCGCTGCTGCTATAAATAGTCAAGAACCTCTTGAGCTTCTTAATATATGTTGGGTACATCTCCCTGGAAGAAAGAAAAACGAATACAATAATTGTTTCAACAGGACAAAAGCTGCGAAAAAAAATTCAAGGTGCCCCTGTGCTACGCCTAAACGCCTTTGTATGTTGACACACTTTCTACAGCTCTCCGATACTCCTATTCTTGGCAGTAAAAGGCTTCGCTTGTTCTCCAGGTTTGGAGATTGCTGCCATCAGTTAAGCAGTCCCTCCTGCCCTCTGCTCAGATCATAATCACTGGGGCGCGGGCCGGCGAAACGCTTCTGTTACAGTGATCACAGCGGGTAATGGTCATGATCGTTGCGTTGAAGACACGGGCCTGTTCCGACATGGCTCAGTTTGAAGAAGTCCTCCTGAGTGCAATGCCTCCAAGAGGAAAAGACACTTAGACATCTGAAAGTGTCTTACATTAAGTACTTTTTCTTGTAGACACGTTCATCCTTCACAGAGAGGCAGAGAGCAAGGGAGCACATCACCTGAAAACACACATGCTCAAAAATACATTTGTATTTTTCAACTTCACTCGCTTCAAGGAAGAAGAAAAACACCATTCGTATTCCTTCCATGGCACATGCATTTTTGATGCTCGTCGGTGTCACGTTAAAATCCTCTCTTGTTACTCATAATCCATAATTGAAGATTACTTGTATAATTCCCTGTGATCTCGGCTTTTGAACCTTTTAATGATGGTTTGACTTCTGCGTTTCAAAAGAAATGAAGGTGGAGGAAATTTTTCTGATGTTTTTTTCTAACAATATTGAACATTGAGCGGCGAAACCCCCGGCATTGGCGTGGTGGTAGCATGTCGGCTTGGAAGTCTCAGTTGGTGAGGCAAAGATTGCAGCTTTGATCCCAAAAGTGTCCAAAAGAGGAAATTGCCTATTTCCTATACTACAGGGTGCTATCACAACTGTGCCTTCAAGCATAGCACTTAAAGGTGTTATAACGGTTGAGTAAAGCATGAGGCTGTACGATATAGGTCTTAAAGTGACAGCAGCCTAAAATACCTGCTGCCATTTGTGTCATTAATGTTAATCAAACAACATAAGATGAAGAGAAAATCACTTTTGTAACTATAAAATATAAATTATTTATACAGTGAAGAATATGCAGTGTTATTTTACATTTGGTTATTCAATTTCTGTATTTTTTTGCTCATATGTGAGACAGATCGGATGTGTTCTATGAAAGTGTAAACAGGAAAAAAACGCATGCATTCGGATATTTCGAAATCAGTTTCAGGCCTCGTTCATATGTGGAAATAAATCCGATATGTGGCAATGCGACTGTCATGTAAACAGGCAGATCGGATTTTCTGAGACATTAGGCTATGTATTCGCGGTTTAATGACGAGAGAAACCCCGACGCGCATCTGCAAAGGGACGGATGGCCCGACGAAACATTGTGTCGTCGTAGGAGAGGAATGTGGACACACGTTGACACAACATACCAAAGATTAGCTTGCTCATTATGCCATAGACCCACAGGTCCTCGTTAAAGCCCGCCACGATCTCATGGAAGTGTGCATCTATAGCACAAATTTTATTTCTGAAAATAAAATGGCACGCATTTACGCCGAAAATTGTTTTTGTGTGCATATGATGCGCAGTTTTCACATCATAAATGAAATTTGTGTGCATATGATGCGCAGTTTTCACGTGCATAATGGCGTGTAATACACACACACCCCTAATCCTACCCAAGGGGTTTACAGTGCGTATCATATATATTTTGGGCGTATTATGGCACGAGAAATAAAATTAGTGGTATAGATACGCACTTTCATGAGATCGTGTTGTATGTTCCCACCAGTCCTGAGATCTCTCTCACACACAGTAGGCTGAAGCAAATGCGCAGCTGCAATGATGGCCCTTTTCTCCCTCCTCCGCCTCAAAATCATGGTGATGTTTGGCGAACTTCACATATATTGCAAAGCTAGCATCAAGCATATTTTGCGTTCGTCCATCTGTGCAAGAACCCCCTTTAAGCATGCGCGACGTTTCAGATAGTATTGCCAAGTGTAAACACCTGAATCGGATATGGGTCATAATTGAAAGAACGTGTAAACAGACGGTCAAAAAATCTGATGTAGGCAACAAATCAGAACTGGGCATCAAGACCTGCAGTGTAAACAAGTGTTGTAGGGTCCATCCACTCCTCATAATAAGGAGATATGGTAAACAAAACATCCAAAATACATTGTAGGATTTGATGTTGTTTTGATACAATATTAAATGCTTATAACTACCCATTTAAACAGAGCAAATCACAAATATGTTCTGATTTACATATGTATGTAACCTCTAGCTGGCCTTGATACTTCTATCAAATATTGGCTGGATTTGTGTTTATTAGTCGAGTTAACATTAGTCATTCTGAATGTTGACTGAATTTGAAAATAAGCATTTATTTAATATATCTTTGAAGACTTAATATAATACGTATTTTTAACTAAGCCCAAGCTAGAATATTAGTTCAACTTAGATATTTTAGCTTTTCCAGCATTTCATTAATTGGTATTTTTGCAGTGTGTATATTAGGATATTTTCTGAAAAACTACTAAAGCAATAAGATCCAAGATTACTGTTTTTACTGTATTTTTGAAGAAATAAATGCAGCCGTGGTAAGCATAGCAACTTTTCAAAAACATAAACATATCAGTACAGTACCTGTCAAAAACCCATTTTTTTAAGTCATATACTGTACATATATTTATAAAACACCTGCTTCTGTTATACAGATTTTTTTTAAATTTACAATTTTGGAGTGTAAAATCTCCTAAAGTTAAACCAGTTGAAAATTGATAAAAAAGGTACATTTGTAGATATTTTACTAATCATGATCATGCTTTCTGATGCTGATAAGAGTGTCATACCACATTATCACATTAAATATTGCCAATATTTACCATTTCCTTCAAGCATAACCCATAATCCCAGGTTGCTTAAATCAGACAGTCTCTGCAATTAGTGCGCTGCACTGAAAACACATCTGCTAAATGACAGGTAACACATCCATGCATATTTGAATGCTTAGCTTTGACATCCTCCTCATCTGCCTGCAGTCTGTCAATCTCACATTATTGCTTTTATTGTGACACATGTCATTAATGCTACGTTAGAGAGATAATGTGAAGTCTCATCACCCGTCTTTTGTGACATGATTTAAATTAGATTTTGGTCTCACTACATTTCCTCTCCAATTCTCAAACGGCCTGTAAAATTTGCCCCTCTATTATCTCTACCCAACCTGGTTGATTGTGAATGTCATACTTCATGTAGGGATATTGGATTTTAAAGGAGAAGTTCACCACAAACATAATTTACTCACCCTCATGCCGTTACCAATTTTTTTTTTTTTTTTTTACAAACATGCGTAACACAAAAGATATTTGAAGAATGATCCAGCTGTTTTTGTCCAATTAAAAAAGTCACTGGTGTTCAATGGGGGCATGAAAATGTGTACATAATAACATCATTTTTATGTTTGTCTGAAATTTCCCTTTAAGAGTGAAGGTAGAGTGGTGAATCATCTCATGCTGGGTTTATGCAATAGTTTTGTTCATAATAATCAAAAGTGCTTCGTTCCAGACGTCAAACGGTGAAATATACAGTCATGTTCCTCCTCTCTTGTTTCTTAAGTGTCCTCGAAGACCGAATACTCATTCCTCGTGAGCGTATTGTTTCTCCTTTCCTTTTTTCCTGATATATTTTCCAAGCTCATTTTTTCTTTTTTTCATCCCTCGTGCCTCAGTTGCTTTTTGCAATAATTATTCTCTTTCTCCTTTTTCCTCTCTCTTTCATTCTCTCATCTCTGTACGACTGAAAACACTTATGCACAGCCGTCTTGGCTGAGAAACTGAAGCAACTATCCCCTCTTGACTGTGGTCAAATCACTGTGGTTAAATCACTGCCCGCCTTTCATGAGCGGCCATATTGTTTCTTTCTTTGATGTGGGTCTGCTTTTGTGGCAGTGTTATGTTCCCTACCTGGAAAGGCATCCAGATGGAGGGAAGGGAGTAAGCTTGTGTCCGCTTGCCATCTGTCCTCTATCGGGCAAGATATTCTTCTCATGTAAGAACACACAAACACACACACCACTAATGCACCGTAGAGCAGCTCAGGGGCAAAGCAATGTTTAGTGTGTGGTGTTTTGAGCCCGTTTCATGAACTCTAGTATGGCTGGATTTTGTCGCACTTGGTAAACGTATGGAGTCATTGGAATTTGTTGTTTAATAAAATACTTGAAGCCACAACTTCAGTGTCCTCAATCACTCTGGATCTTCACACAGTAAACACAGTCAGTTATGTTTTAACGTAAACAGTTGAGAAAAAAAAACACATGTGTAACAGTATAATGGATATGTGCGTCAGGTCTTAAAGTGACAGCAGCCTAATAAACCTGCTGCCAAATTATGAGATAAAATTTAAAATATCTATATGGCAGTTTTCCCCATGGTATCAATGTCAAAATTGTGGCCAGTGAAAATGCTGAGTGGCTTTAACTTTGGAAAACCACTAGCCACAGTGGCTGCTGAGCAAAAAGTGAATGTCAAGCTCTTCTTGTAATGCATTGATTGTTACATCAGAGAAGTAATCTGATTACGTAATGCTCAGTTTGTTTGGCAAGATTTTGAAATGTTTTTGAACAAAATCTCTTACCAAGGCTGTATTTAGTAAAAAATAATCAGGATTATTTAAAATAGAAATCCTTTTTCAAGCACTTTTAATCAATTGAATGCGTCTTTGCTGAATAAAAATATTAATGTCTTTGAAAAAACAAACAAACAAACAAACAAACAAAAAAAAAAATCAAAAAAACCTTAGGGGACATTATCAGGGAAACCTGATTGGAACGCCATAAAAAGCATTCAGCAGTTTTTCCCAAGATTTTATGTGGGTCCGCTTTGTCTGCGCTCTTTAAAACTATGAGATATCTGCTGACTAGCAGCATAACACATGCCTTCATCCTCTTTGCCCTCTCATATTTCCGACACAATTCTGCTAATCCCTCCTTTTTCCTGTTCCGGCGCCAAATTGAGCTAAAACTTGTTTTAACCGCTCTAATATTGATTCTCTGCTTTGTTCGGCATATTTTCTATCTGTTGCCTCAATTAGAGAGAAAAGGTAATTATACAGAGCGTAAAGAGAGTGTCCTTCTATTTCGGATGACGAACGCCCGTCCGCTTTAATCAATAACCTTTTCTGACGATAATGTGTGTATTTAGTAACTTGACTCAGGAAATGGATTAAAAGCTCAGAGGGAACAGGCCAATGAACCACAGTCAATATAATGGGGAGGAAGTCGTAGCTTGATATCTGTAATGGATGTTCTTCAAGGGATTCATAACTATGAATTTACACTATGAACTATTTTCACAGCCATGAGTGTCTAAAGGCTTTAGAAGAACTGGGTGATAAAATACACATTTGATTATACATGATCAAGTTATCTCAGAGTATATTCATTACAGTATCTGAGAATATAAAACACCTTGGATGAGAGAGGAAAAAAAAAACAATCCATTCCAGTGCATTTTCTTAAAAGAAATTCTCTACAGAAAATGTCTTTCCACCATAATGCAAATGAATTGACTGGAATGAAAGGAAAATTCAGTTAAAACATTTAATTAGGACCTCTGAACACAGAAACATTAATTGCTGAATGAATTTGTGTTCAATGACACCCTGTCGTGCATTTCCAGTTACATTTCTGACTCGGCTAAGAAAAGCCATCCTGTACCTTTTTTTTTTCTTTTTTTTTTTTTTTTTTTCTTAAATCTACAGCTTCTAATAAGGAAATCAATACCAAGGCTTTTATTTATTTCCCGTAAGTGACACTGAATATACCCTCTTAGCACTTAATAAGTGAGCAGTCTTTCTTCAAGTAACTTATTAGACTTTGACAGGCTTATAGCAAAAAAAAAAAAAAAAGACAGCATTTTGTTTTGACCAACAATAGACATACTGTATGCATCACAGTTGTCATTTTTGTCATATTTCTGATAGTTACGCACTGCAGTGTCACTTCCACCATTGATTCTGAAATAAAATGCCTGCTTTTAAAGGTTAATTTCACAACTAACATGTCAAGAATCCTAAATTCCCACAGTTAATTAATATGTTCCCCCTTTTTGCCAAACACTTCCTGTTTAATGTCCCGCTGGCAGTGTTTCTGCACAACTCTGTACGTTAACAATGGAGCGGTTCGTAGTGTTTGAATATTTTCACAGATATGAATTTCCCGGATCAATAACTTGTGAGCTAAACATTGTTAAAACACAAATGACACCCATTTACAATCATAGTAACGATCATAGCTACAACCCAATATTCCTCAGAACGAGCTTTATAAATTGATCTCTATGAGCAGGCAGTTGAGAGATCTGCATCCATCCAGCCATCACAGGAAAAGAAATCATTTTTTAAATATTTTCACAAAAAACAGCTATTTTTTAATTGTAATAACATTTGATTATATTCCTGCATTTTAAATCAAATGAAGCTAAGAGAGACTTTCAAAAACATATAAAAAAAATCTTACTGACCCCAAACTTTTGAACAGTAGTGTAAGCTATGTTATAGATTTTTTATTTATTATATATTTTGGTAAATATATTTATTTATATAACTATTTTTAGTCAATGAATGCCACACAACATTTAAATGAACAGTTTGAATATCATTAGCTTCCCAAAGAGCAAAACAAAACAACAACATGCGAATATAAAATATGAGTGTTGAATAAACTCTTTAGAAATGTGGCATTGAAACTTAACGTAGATTATCACTAACTGCAGCGAATCAGCAAACAAGAGGCGTTCATATACATTTTTAAATGGAAAACCAGAGCAAAAACAGCATATCGTTTTTATATTGTGTCTGAATGCTAAACGCTCTTGTTTTCACTGGAAGTTCAGCAGCTGCCAAACAGAAAGCTAACAGAAAAACTGAAGTACACTGAAGATACACGGCCGATTCTATTCGCATTGGTATAAACTGGTAGGTTACACTGTCATCTACATGTCGCGCAAAAAGCAAATGGAGCTCATTAAAATCAGTGATTCTATATATATTTGAGATGTGCCAAATCGCAGACAGTAAACGAATGCTACGTTCTGTTTCTGACACACTGGGTCTGCACGCTTGCTCTACTGACAACAAGACAAAAGCATTTGGAATGTTCGCTTCGTTGAATCGAAGGATGCGCCGGTGTAGTTAGAATGTTGCAGACCACTTTCGTTTGCACGTAGTCACGAGTTTCAAGCAAATGCCCCTTAAAGGTACACTGTGCAGGAATTTCTCCTATCTATAGCGGTGAAATTGTATTTTGCATTCAAACGAATAATGCTCTTTAGCGGCTTGCTTTTTCAAATGCGTGTTACAACTACGGTAGCCATTATGTGCCAAGAAGCCATGACAACATGTCTGGGAAAAGCTATCCTGATACCCTTGTTTTTTAAATTCGCCGGTCACGTTTCCTTTTAAATTTAAATTACATGGCAGTCCTCCTTGGACTTACCTGTCCAATGTAAATAAAGATAATAAATTCTTCGCTTATGAAGATAAGTCAGATCCTTGGCAGAGGTAATTTTACACCAATGAGGACATATTTATGAATAAAGACATTGATTTTAGCTAATAAAAAACTACACGGTGCATCTCAGAACACCTCAACGCCCCCTTTAAAAAATTGAGCTTCCAGCGTCCCCAATGTTCTTTAAAACTGTCATGACGCCAAACCCCCTCATGGAAAAAGAAAGTCGTCGTGTTTACAACTGTGACTGTGCTTCTCAGAATCAACTTCACTCTGGATTGCCATGTGAAGTTCGCCATTGTTGCAGTACACTTGCACAATGCTCTTGAATGAATAATCTATTAGATGTTAACCGGTCTGTTTTTGGACATCAACTTTACATTTTCACAAACAAAGTGTGATTGGTTGCTTTACATGTTGGTCAGACGACATCCTGGACGGCCCTCGGCCAATGAAAGCTGCGCTGGAGTCCAGACATTCTTCCATCAGTTTAAAGGTCTGGCTACTCAAAATCCAATTGCATCATGGGATCAGAGATCCCTGTATCCATCAGTGATCAACTCAGAAAGGGTGATTATATTTCCAGCTGAGCGCCATTTGTGTTCTTTTTTTTGTTTTTTTTTTGAAGATGAAGCACTTTACTTTAAGAGAAACACAGAAACCGCTGAACCAGCTCCCAGGTTGAGCTCATTCATAAGTGCCTAATGACAGAGACTACAGGCGAAATTCTGGGCAAATGTGTGCAGATGCTATAAAACAGTGAGTGAAGCAGTCTCAAAGATTGCACGGCTTACGGAATATGTCTTTCCTCCGGTTTGCGCGCTCATACTTTCTGACAGTGGATGCGGAGTGGATTATTTATGGCCTTTACTGCCGTTGTGGTGAAAGTAGGTTGGCTGCATTAAAGGGCCTAGTGTGTGTGTGTGTGTGTGTGTGAAGGGTCTAATCAGCCCAGGCAGGTGTCATTTTGAGCTCTCACTCTCTCCCGGAAGGCATCCTGTATTATCACATAAATCACACTCTTAATGTGATGTGAGGAACCAGAATGTTCAAAAAGACACATCACACATGTTGGATTTTTTTTTTTTTTTGTCTCTTGGAGCATAAAATGTAATATCACACTTTGGAGATACTGTTAGGCTTGCGTTACCTTGAAAATGTACAATTAGCCTTCTTGGCTGTAGGAAATGATTCCGCCTTTATAATTATTTCATTACTTCTGTAGTTTACTGTGGTGTCGAACGTTTTCAAATTAGCTGCAGCGATGCAGGGAGGATTTCATATTTTTGTCCTGATAGTTGTAGTGCCTTCTTTTAAATATTATGAATATGTTTTACGTATAAGCTGTTATCTGCTACCCACGCTAATTGTTTTGTCGTTTGGTCCAGACAAGTTGTTTTCAAGCTCATTTGCACACGAACATGGCTAATTGCGATGTTTTGGTTGCTGTGCACTTGACTTAATTATACAATTTAGCAAATGTCTATGCTTTGTTTTCTGTACTAAATTAAAAAAAAAATTATTAGTGTTTTTCTTTGTTTTTTATGTATTTATTTATTGATTTTTTTTTTGTAACCGCATTGTAACTTTTGAGACAATTAGGCACATGTGCTCTTGTCACGTAGATCAGATGCGAGCCGGTTAATTGTCTCCACTTAATAAGCTCAGATCCGTTCTGTCCTTAAGCGTCAGCAGAACTCCAATATGCCATATGTTTCACAGGACGTATTGATGCTTGCGATGTTATTCTGTATTATCTATCCACTAAATGTTTTGTGATGTCAGCCCTCAAAGTAACAGCACAAAAAGGAAGAGAGCAAGAACAATGCTAGTTGGTGTTATTTATGGTAGTTTTCACTTTAGAGCTTTTGGCAGGGATTTTGGTTCATTTAGTTGGCGTAAAAGCTGTTTCTGGTGCGTTTCGCTTCATATGAAGCACATGTATCTGTCTGAAACAGTGTTCTGCTGTATTAAGAAATTAGCTTATTTTTTGAATTAGCTTAAATTGGCTATGATCACAGTATAATCACTATGATTTAATACAACATTCGTACAACTGTTCTGATTTTTGTTTTTCTTTTCATTTAAAGAATGAAAACCATGAGTAGTTTGGTATATTTTATTATTTCTTAGAGGAATTTTTTTTTTTAAATCCCTTAAAAATATACAAATCCCTTATTAATATACAATGTAGGCTATATTAACAAAAATCGTTTGGTGCAACTAACCCATAATTTTTTTTACTTTTTAACTTTAAAATATAATTGACACACACAAAATAACATATATGTACATTCTCTCTCTCTCTCTCTCTCTCTCTCTCTCTCTCTCTCTCTCTCTCTCTCTCTCTCTCTCTCTCTCTCTCTCTCTCTCTCTCTATATATATATATATATATATTACAGTTTGCATACGTGTGTAGAGAGAGAGAAATGAACACATTAAATGTTCGTTCGTTCATTTATTCGACTGTTGTTTAAAAGTCTGGGGTCAGTAAGATTATTATTTACATTTTTTTTCGCAATATTTCTAATCCGCAAGGATATGTTAAATTAAGGACGTTTTAAAGAAAGTGAAGAGTTTAACATTGTTACAAAAAATATATTGTTCAAACAAATTTGAAACATTCTATAAGAATCGTGAAAAAAAGTATATATATATATTATTAAATGAAATGTTTTCCATAAATATTAAGCAACAGAAATGTTTTCTTTCTTAATAATAATCAGAAATGTTTCTTGAGCAGCACATCAGCATATTAGAATGATTTCTGAAATATCATGTGACACTGAAGACTGGAGTAACGATGCTGATAATTCTGCTTTGATCACATGAATAAATGACATTTTAAAATATATTCAAATTGAGAACAGTTATTTTAAATTATAACAATTCTTATTTTGCTGTATTTTTGATCAAATAAATGCAGCCTTGGTGAGCAGAAGAAACTTTTTACCGACCCCTAACTTTTTCAGTAGTGTAGATTTTTAATTTGTTGCGAACATTGTGATTGACCCCAAAATAATTTTTGAATTGTGTAGAAATGGCCACCAATTTAGATCTAAAACTATAAATGCTCTTTATACATTGACTTTAGTCAAGAGCAATCCTCTTGTCAAATGCATCATTCTGCGGTGCAGTTGAGATTTATTTATGTGCTCTCTTTTAGCCCAGCCGACCTTAGTCGACTCCATCAGTGGCCCTGCTGAGGTTTGAAATAGACCCAGATCGGTGACAGCGGGGGAGAATGACATATTGTCTCTTTCCACCTCTATTTTTACAATCCTGTTACAGTTTGTTTGACTTTTTTTATCATGACTGTTGGCGAGGCGTCCCACTGCGGCGCCGTCCATTTGTAGGTTTTTACACATTGTGCTTGTTTCAAAATGATGTTAGAACTGGTCACTTAGTTGTCAGGACATGTTTGTCACCTTTATTCTTGTCTGTTAACCGTTTTGTGTTGTTTATGTTTTTTACGGAGGAGCAAAGTTGTTGTCGCATTTGAATCCGCTCATCTTGATGGTGTGTTATTGCTTTGACTATCAACGAACTGCAGCAAGGTCACCGTCCCACATAAAGTAAGATTACAGCATGACTACAAGCTGCCGCGAATGTGGTGTGGAGCGAGTGGGTTAGCGACCTGTTTAACTACCCAATACTGAGATCCATAAAAACAGCACAGTCACCCCCCCCCCCCCCCATCCCATCCCATCCCAATGAAATTTACCTCTGATCTGAGGTGACTTTCCATGCTGTCACTAAAAGAAGTGACATTCAGCTACAAGGTTTATGGTGCTTCTCTTCGCAAATCATTATTTCATTGAATCGGCAAGAGAGAATGATTTAAAAATGGTGTAATGCAAAAATATTAACCATATTTTTAAGTAGTTTTAATTCAATTCCAAGCAAATGAAATGATATGGGTTCAAAGTTATTTGTGTGGGTGATTTGGGAAAATAAAAATAAAATGGTTGTGTTTTTTTTCATAATTTGTTTTGTTACAGTTTTTGCTATTTAAGTCCGGTTTAGCTGCTTTTCCTTTTTGTGAAAAACATTGTGGGTCGTCGTGTCTCTCGCAGCATTATATATAAACTTTTCAGATATATTTTTCATATAATATTAGAACTATAACCTATATAGAAGTAATTTTCCTGGTGAAACGGCACCTGTTATAAAAATACTATATCAATAATCAAACCTTTTATGATTCTGTTGCTTGTGTTTCTGTTTTGCTGGTCTAATGTGAGAAATATCCCTCATATGATGTTCTGAGAAAAGAAAAAAACCCCTGAAACCTTCAAAAGTTCTGAATATTTTCAACAGAGGTTGCTAGAACACATGACATACTTTGTGACAGAAGTTTTTTTGTTGTGGCAGATTTCTTTCTTTTTTTTTGTACTACAATTAGAACTGACTTTTAATAGCTTTTTTTTTTTAAATGTTTTGCTATCCTGAACTATACAATTCTAAAATTATAATCTAAAGAAAGAATGAAGTAAACATAAGCTCTTTCAATATTTTTTGTTTGAAAATAATTATTTATTTATTCATTTTATTTTTATTTTTATGAGTGTTCCACAGTTTAATTTCTAAAAAACACTTTATTTATTTATTTCGGGTAACAGTAGTGTCAATGAAGAGCTTGAGATGAGATGAATATATGTGACGAGTGAAGAAAAATACTATTTATATAGTATCATAATATGTATGAATATTTATAATAAGCTTTCGTTTTCATTTTAATTTAAGTTTAATTTTTGTTATGTGCTGCTTTATTTTTTCATGATACATTTTTATTTTATTTCAGCTTTATTTCAATTAAAAAATGATTGTCATATAGTTTTTGTTGAATACCAAAACTGGTCACTTGTGAGAATATCTTGCCCAAATGTGCCCATGGTTGAAGAACACACTGTTATATATAGTTTCTCATTTTAGGATGGAGGGATTTTTGAGTTGTGAATGCCGTACCTCAAGTTGCCGTACTGATGTTCTTGCTAATGTTTTTGCAGCTCTGCATCATTTAATGTATTTGTTTTTCTTGTCGACTCAAATAAAAACTAGCTGATGTAACCTAATGATTTTACAAACAACTTAATTGTATTTCTGTCCACCTCACCTTTATCTCAGAGTATTAAAGAGGACAGAAATGTCTTTACGTTTCTCTCAGACGGGAATAAAGCAGTCGTCTGTTGTTTTGCTGGTTGACTCACTGCAGTGAATGTCAAAATGAGTAAATGTATGGAGGAAACAGAGATGATTGAAAAAGCCAGATACAAAGTGTGACAGTGAAGAGCATTGTGTGTGTAAAAGCTGAGAGAGATGTGTTTAGTGGATGGTGCTGTATCGCTTAAGCAAGCGTGGAAAATCTAGACATCGAGAGAGAGAGAGAGAGAGAGAGAGAGAGAGAGAGAGAGAGACTGTTCTCTTTTTTTCTGGTCTTGGCTTCTCATCCCTATTTTTAAAAATATATACTTTATTTAGTTATTTGTAGCATATACCTGTGGTTGAATATCTAGAGATTAAATGGATGCCTCTGTTTGAGGCCTTCAATGTGTTGCTCTCCCAGAATACCTCAGAAAACAGTCAAAATAAGTCCAGAAGTCCAGTACAAGTGAAAGTCCCAACATCCCCCAATTTCTGAAGGTCAGACATTCAACAGAAGCAGGCAGACGGTTTCTGATCGTGACACACACACACACACACACACACACACACACACACACACACACACACACACACACACACACACACACACACACACACACACACACACACACACACACACACACACACACACACACACACACACACACACACACACTGCTCTCATACCGTTCAGGTCCAGCAGAGGGGGGAAGCTGATCTGGGTCAGGATATATTGCCAGAGAGTTTGGGGTCTGAAACTGTTTGGTTAATTCTAATGAAATACAACATTTTCTATTGCATATCTATCTATCCCTCTATCCATCATCTATATATCTATCTGCCTATCTGTCTGTCTGTGTACTTAATTAACTGAAAAAACAAAGTGTGAAATGTTGGACACTTCATGCACTCAACTGTCACCGCTTTATTACATAGCAGAGAGGGAGGAGCTATTAGACTCCAATGCTGAATGACAAAATAACCTTATCCTACTGATCCATCTTTCATAAAGTGTTTTGTGAATCTCACATTGAACTCTGAGATTGAGAAGCAGCCGTCAATAAAATTACATTTGAGGGCTGGTCATGTTGTTCGTCGGCAGACAACATACAACATAGGTGGGAATTATGCAAATGTCTTATCTAGTGACGTAGAACCGCGGTGGGATTCGAATTACAAACGACTTGTTTAGGCGGCTTAGAGGCGATTATTTCTTTTGACAGACAATAAATGTATTTATTGTGCACTTTCGACATTGCAACTTTGCAGAACTTTTAAATTCTCAAATTCTCAGATTCCGCTGAAAACAGTGATAACAAACTTACCCGGCTTGTATACACACTTCCTTGTTGCGCAATATCACTTCGTCAAAGGCCAATGAAATCGATGTTGTTTGGCAGATTCACGAGCAACAACCAATGGAAAAATTGCCGATGGAGGAATATTTTTCTTACACAATCAGAGGAAGGTTACCATGACGTATTCTAGCAAATCGGAGGACTCTGTAGCCTTGCAAGGGGTGATACTATATACTATTACGCAAACAGCGTTGAGTGGCAGAGATAACAGAAAGCGAACGGACGCGTCTCGAGTATAAACAAGGCTTTACGGAGCGAGAGCGCACAGAGATATGAGAGAGAGACAGAACAATTATAATACAGGTCCTTCTCAAAAAATTAGCATATTGTGATAAAGTTCATTATTTTCCATAATGTAATGATAAAAATTAAACTTTCATATATTTTAGATTCATTGCACACCAACTGAAATATTTCAGGTCTTTTATTGTTTTAATACGGATGATTTTGGCATACAGCTCATGAAAACCCAAAATTCCTGTCTCAAAAAATTAGCATATCATGAAAAGGGTCTCTAAACGAGCTATTAACCTAATCATCTGAATCAACTAATTAACTCTAAACACCTGCAAAAGATTCCTGAGGCTTTTAAAAACTCCCAGCCTGTTTCATTACTCAAAACCGCAATCATGGGTAAGACTGCTGACCTGACTGCTGTCCAGAAGGCCATCATTGACACCCTCAATCAAGAGGGTAAGACACAGAAAGAAATTTCTGAATAAATAGGCTGTTCCCAGAGTGCTGTATCAAGGCACCTCAGTGGGAAGTCTGTTGGAAGGAAAAAGTGTGGCAAAAAACGCTGCACAAGGAGAAGAGGTGACCGTACCCTGAGGAAGATTGTGGAGAAGGACCGATTCCAGACCTTGGGGGACCTGCGGAAGCAGTGGACTAAGTCTGGAATAGAAACATCCAGAGCCACCGTGCACAGGCGTGTGCAGGAAATGGGCTACAGGTGCCGCATTCTCCAGGTCAAGCCACTTTTGAACCAGAAACAGCGGCAGAAGCGCCTGACCTGGGCTACAGAGAAGCAGCACTGGACTGTTGCTCAGATTTGCATGTCATTCGGAAATCAAGGTGCAAGAGTCTGGAGGAAGACTGGGGAGAAGGAAATGCCAAAATGCCTGAAGTCCAGTGTCAAGTACCCACAGTCAGTGATGGTCTGGGGTGCCATGTCAGCTGCTGGTGTTGGTCCACTGTGTTTTATCAAGGGCAGGGTCAATGCAGCTAGCTATCAGGAGATTTTGGAGCACTTCATGCTTCCATCTACTGAAAAGCTTTATGGAGATGAAGATTTCATTTTTCAGCACGACCTGGCACCTGCTCACAGTGCCAAAACCACTGGTAAATGGTTTACTGACCATGGTATTACTTTGCTCAATTGGCCTGCCAACTCTCCTGACCTGAACCCCATAGAGAATCTGTGGGATATTGTGAAGAGAAAGTTGAGAGACGCAAGACCCAACACTCTGGATGAGCTTAAGGCCGCTATCGAAGCATCCTGGGCCTCCAACACCTCAGCAGTGCCACAGGCTGATTGCCTCCATTCCACGCCGCATTGAAGCAGTCATTTCTGCAAAAGGATTCCCGACCAAGTATTGACTATTGAGTGCATAACTGAACATAATTATTTGAAGGTTGACTTTTTTTTGTTGTATTAAAAACACTTATTTTATTGGTCGGATGAAATATGCTAATTTTTTGAGACAGGAATTTTGGGTTTTCATAAGCTGTATGCCAAAATCATCAGTATTAAAACAATAAAAGACCTGAAATATTTCAGTTGGTGTGCAATGAATCTAAAATATTTGAAAGTTTAATTTTTATCATTACATTATGGAAAATAATGAACTTTATCACAATATGCTAATTTTTTGAGAAGGACCTGTATATATATATACACAATACAATTATAGCATTATTTATTGTTTTAGCACTTTTATGATGGCAAGCAGTAAACGATTTACGGTTGAACAAGCTCTGGAACAATTACTGGAGAGTGACGAGGAGAAAGCATTGCTTAGAAAATTCTAAGCATTCCTAAGAAAAACGCCTGGGACTATTTGTAAATAAAGTTAAATTTTTCATTTTTCTTTACACATTTTATTTAACAATTACACATGTCTGTCAAGCAAAGGCTTTGACAAATATATTTTTTGTTCAAAAACTGTTCACTATTGTTGTGTGATGTGTGATTTACAGAAAAATAAATGCCAAAAATCAAATTTCCGTTTTTGAAATTCTCTAGTTTATGGTACATTTTCACTCATACTTCCTTTATAAACATATTACATGTGTGCTTATGTTAGCTTAGGGTCTTTTGAATCCATAGATACCAAACATATAGTGTCCCATCTCCATTACATATAGTTTATAAGCCCAAGTGTACAAATAGAGAAAACGGACCAAAAAGAGCTTAGTCCCCAGAGGGTTAAACACTAATGGGGAATTGTGTTTGAAATGGTAAAATTTTCCATTCGTATAGTCAGCTTTTATGACATCATATTATTTGATTGACCACGTAGAATATTATTACTTAATTTGGCGTACAGAGACATTAAAAAAGAACTAGTGAAGGCACAAAAGTGATTAAAAGTTTTAAAAAAGTAACTTTTTTTACATTTAGTTAAAAATCTATGACCTGCAACGTGATACACTTTTTGTCTGAGTAATTTGAACCCGAACTACGTCCCAGGACGCTTGTCTTATATTGTTTTTGTTTATTAGCTTAGAAAACAATGGAAGCCTGACAGTGAAGTTGGTAAGTCTGCAGCAGAAACAAGTAGGCGTGCGGGTGAGGGTTTGAATTTCAGCAGCTCTTTGTTTTACGAGCGTTTACGAGGCAGATACTGTGGCGACTTTAGCAGCCCTTGATGAGCCATTTAGCATGCTAATCATCTGACATCCTGCTCGTTAAAGAGGGAGGGAGAACGAGAAGAGGTAGAAAGAGTGGGTGAAAGCCAAGAAGAGTCTCTCTCACTCCCTGTACGTCTGCTTTCCTTTGGGGAGGTTTGATAAAATGAATGCATTATTGCCTTTTTCTCAGCCACCCATAAATTAAAAGATAACAACAACATGTATACGGCATGAAGATTAGTTTTGTCGAAGTGTTTCTAATTATTTTCCACCCTGCAAGCTGTGCCAGGCGCTCCAGTATTGATGAATAACTTTACGACTGCCTCCAACAAGCCGATGTTGTTTTGGGAAAGGGGAGTTATGCGGTTTATGTGGAGACATGTTCTCTCTAGAGCGGTATTAGTTGCTTGGTTTGGGTGCGAAGATGAAAAAAGGTTTAATTAGCAAAGCAATAAAGTCAGAAAAAGACCAATGCACTGCCTCGTGAAGAAATTACATCTCCATTCCAATAGATCGCCCATAGCTGCAACGCTGCTGGTGTCATTGTCCTCCTCAAATTCAATCCGGACACATTTTTAATTGCTGTAAACTCATGTATATTTATATCAAGTTTTTTTGGGTTGTTTTTTTGTTTGTTACGGAAGCCAGGTTGTAGCACACTTCATTATCGGAACAGTGTGTACGTGTCGGTTGACTGCGAGCTCATTTCGTCAAACACACACACTTCATTCCCTCAAGTGCGTCAGCCTCATCTGTTCTAAATTCATATCAATAAATAATATCGCAACGTGGCCTCTCAAAATCACCCCGCCAAGCTGATAACACAGATCCACGATCCTCGCAGGATTCCACGGAATGTTCTGGATTCCTCTGTCACGTGACTCTCAGCTGTTTGCCTTTTAAAACAGAAAAGATTTGAAATTGTAATAATATTTCAAAATATTACAATTTTATGCTAAGAAAAAAAAAAGGTTTTTTTAAGAACTGTTCATTTTGAGGTCCCTTGGTGAACCAAATATGGATCTTCTATGCCATCGCTGAGAAAATACCCTTTTAAGAGTGTAGTGTATATTAATTTTAAATGTACCAATAAACATGTTAAACATTTAACAATATTTGCTTTTTTAGCATCTGTCCACATTTGCGTTCACTGTATAGAAAAGAGCTTAAGTGCTTAATTTCCATGAAGATCCATAAAATAACTTGTTTAATTGTGCACGTTACACAAATTACACAATTGAACTTGTTCACAAAGATCTATGCCTCGCTTTTTCTATCCGCTTTACTATACAGTATGATTCGTTTTTTTGTATTGCATCTTGAGTCCAAGTAACAGAAACGCATAAGCTAGCATCCGTTTTAAATGTAATAAATAACATGGCAACATGTGCCTTCTCAAAGTTCCCCACCAACCTGATAACACAGATCCACGATCCTCGCAGTAGTCCGTGGAATGTTCTGGAATCCTCCATCACGTGGCGGCTCTCAGCTGTTCATTTCGATGTAACCTTTAACGTGAGCCTTTCAATATCCTTCCCAGACGGCCAGCAGAACGGCTTCCGTTTCAAACGTGCTGACGGTGTTCATTTTTGCCCTTGCAGACAACCTTCAGTCACGACGACCCGTGCTCTCGCGGCTCCATTTGGCTTATTTACCTTTTATTGCTGCTCTCCCTCTCTTTGACATTTCATCAAACGGGCCACCGTCACTGATCTCGGGGTTTGTGTCAGAACAGGCCGCGCACACCCGTACACATGCTCCCTGACAGGCAAACAATCACGCGGCTTGTTTACACAGGCTCAGGCTTGAACCCTTAATATAAAGTAAGTCACACGTGCTTGTCTACACACATGGCCAGCCTGACCCCCTCTCCATTTCTTCTGGTAATAAACTTAAAGGCTCGTCTGTGTTTCTGGTGTTTGTATTGTTGGAATGGGTTGAAGTGGCTCTCGAGATGGTATTAAAGGCTTAGTTTAATGCCTCACTCGCTCTCATTTTTACCTAATTTCTGTTGTGGAGTAGAAAATGCCATTTGCACTTTTGCATACTCAGACTTGAACATTAACACACAGGGAAACCGATGATAAAATATCTTATATCATATCCTGGCACACCATATTTTAGCACACCATATTTTAATCTACAGTGTACATAACCATGAATGTGTTATTTTTTTTATTTTTCAATTAACCAGTGTTCAAATTTTTTTTTTTTTATAATATTTGTCTATTGTTGAAAATGTTTATCATTTTTTTATTAATATACTTGCATTCAGCAGGGATTGCATTCACAGCATTCAACTGATCAAAAGTTAGATCAATCAATTTGAATTAAATGTTCTTTTAAAGATTCTGTTAATTAAAGGTGCTGTATGTAAGTTTTTGACTGTAGTAAAGCTTACAGTAATACCACAATATGTTTGCAGATATTTAGGAAACATGCTGATTTCACATGCTTGTTTCTCTGTAAAACAATGCTACAGCCAATGTGCGTTCCGTGTTGGAATATCCGTTTTTGTTTTGGTCTGTGCGACACCGCACGTTACCAATTTACCCAATAGTATTTCGCCACCACCGGTTGCTAGTTGGCGGAAAACGCAGCAAATTGCAGCCATGGAAGTTAGCGAACAAACTGGGCCTCCTCACCAATCTAAAAGTCTCTATGAACGGGAGCATATTAAAACGCTATCAATTCATCATAAATCCATAAATCAACTCATCAACTAACAATGAGTCTATCTCCTTGCCTTCCATTGTCACTTGCGCTCGTTCCTGTTGTGTGTCCTCATTCTGGCAACCTGCGTGAGCTTCGAGTCTGAGGAAGACGGGGCGGGGGAAACAACTCTCCCCAATATTTTGAATTTGGACTGCAGTACCCATTTCAACCACTAGCTGTCAATCTCACATACTGCACATATAAAGAACCCTGCAAAAAAAATAAAAAAAATAAATAAATAAAAACACAAAGATATTAAGCAGCACAAATAAAAAGTTCTCTCATGAAACTCTAGATGGCGCACACTGATAGCTCCTTAACTCAACCTTCTTGCAATCACATCATTCTCTATAGGGCACAGCTGATTGGTTCCTGCTGCATCAGTAGTCAGCCTAGTATGTGAGCGGAGTGGAGCGGCAACAGTTTTCCCTCCACGCTCCATGCATTTAATAATCACTCCACTCCAGGTCCGCTCCGGGTTCACAATTTACCACTCCCCGCTCCACTCCTCGCTCACTGATATCAGAAACACTGCTCCGTCTTCGCTCCCCAAAGAAATTCCGAATAAAGTATTTATAAGTATGCTTTGAAATCCTGCAAAAGTTCTGCGCATAATACATAGGCATATTAAATGAAGAACATAAATAAACAATACTAGGAGAATCGTTTCAATGTGGTTTATTGGATAGTGTGTAAACTTTTCCTATGACATGCTAAGCTTATTACATGGTTATCAGCATTAAAAGTTAAACATCATTTCTGCTTTTTGCAGTGCACATTTTGTTTGGAAAGAAGAAAATAACTACGTTTTCATTAGTTATTTTATCTATGGGTCGCTACATTTCTTACAGATTTCTGCTAATTCGAAATCAAATACAGCAGCACTGTAAGATTAGATTTGTTTGAATGCAATGCATTAGTGAGAGAGAGAGCGATTGTGTGCATAAGGGTTACCCGTTTAAAATGTGCTTTCACTTGATCTCATGAAAGTGCGTATTTATAGCACAAATTTTACTTCTTGCACCATTTATATGCCAAAAATAGTTTTCGCGTGCATAAGATACGCACTTTATGGCATGTAATACGCAAGCACTCCACACCTTTAATCCTAAGGGGTTTAGCGCATATCATTTGCACGCAAAAACTATTTTTGGCGTATAAATGGCACGAGAAGTAAATTTCGTGCTATAGATACTCACTTTCATGAGATAGTGTTGCCTGATCATATTCAGTAGGCTTGAGAACTATAACCTCCCGCAGTCACTCATGTCCATCGGCGTCATCATAACCTTTACATTTTATTTCTGATTTGAGTGATCCATCTGTATCATGCTAGCTAAATGTGTTTAACGTGCGGATCGTTCCTAAAAAGGCAGTTCTATAATGGGCCGTTGGCATGAATTGTACTTGTAGTGGAGCACTCACGGAGCGAGTAAATATTTTTTTTTTTTTATCCGTTCAGCACTCCATTCAAAATCACACCGCTCCACTCCTTGCTCTGCTCTCATTCCACTCTGCTCACATATTCTGGTAGCCAGCGATCTTCCGCGTTCAACCTTCAAATACTTGGTTAGCATTTGCTGTAGCAGTGCACCAAACTGAAACCCTCCACCTTCCCCAGCTCCACCTGTATAGATCTGCTACGGGTAATTCATATATGCTATATTGTACAGCAGCATCGCGTCTTACTTGCTCACAGCAGCGTCGCATATGTATTGGCAGTAGCAAGTCCCGCACTTGCTCCGTAGCAGCAGCAGCGTAGCATATCTATTCCTCTAATACCAATCTGATAACACCATATCAGCATTGTCATTTCCAGTACCATGACAAAACACTACGAGAGTTGTCATGACAGAACTGTTTTCGACATTGAAAATAACCAGAAATGTTTTTTGAGCAGCAAAGCAGCATGTTAGAATGATTTCTGGGAGATCATGTGACACTCATTTTTGAGTTTCAACAGCATCTGTCCTCATTCACGGTATAGAAAAGATGCGAACATTTGCAAAATATCTCCTTGCGTGTTCCACAGAAGAAAGAAAAGTTAATGTTGAGAGTAGAGTATATCATTTTCCTTCAACTGTAATGTTTACATGTACTATTTCACAACAGTAAATGCTTTTCTTTTTGCCCATTCAATTCTTATTGTCATTGCATCTCGAGTCCTAGCAATAGAAACAGATAAGCTAGCATATTTTTAGCAATTAAAAAAGGCATTTTCAATACCCAACATGTATTTGTCTGTTGCACAATGCCATAAATGTGTTAATTATTAATAGGTTGACTTATCGTATGCTGTGAAAATATTTTGGTTCATCAAGGTTATGTTTGTCGTGATGGAAAAGGAGCTTCCTTTGTGTCCCTGAGATTAGCCGTGTGTTGGGCCGTATTGTGGAAATGTGGCCTGTGCCCGTTAATTGCCTAAGAGGCGCCCAGTCACACACGCTTTGTGCATGAAAACACCTGTCTCCGTCATTGTCTCCGATCCCTGAACCTGTTCCAGGCTGCTTGGGAGAGGCTGTGTGTGTGTGAGTGTGTGAGAGAGAGAGGTTCGAGGGCTGGAAGCATAGCAGGCTACGGAAACAGGGTTTGCCAACAGACAATTACAGAGGAAAGAGAGTGTGGTTGAGAGTTGTAACTACTCTCACACTGGGAAAATATGACGCTGAGCCAAACATCCAACCAGGCTTCCCAGCAGCCCCTTTCCCACTCACTCATCTTAATGCCCAATCAAACACTGTGAAAATTTACAACTTCACTTTAATTATTGATGCTTGTTCGCCTACATTAGATGCTTTGTTGTGTTTACATGATTTGGATCCACACTCAGTCAATAAACGATGAATATGAGGTTCAAACCTTTGAAATGGATGCATTATCTTTGCGATTGTCCTGCGGTGGGGGGCAGGGTTTCATTAATATTGCGATAAAATCTGTGAAGTGTGATATATTTCGATTTAGATGCAGAATTGAAGAGATTGAACAATATTAAACTGCATTTTGCTGCCATGAAAATCATTTTATGGATATTTGCGATTTCTTTTTTTCCTTCTCCCAAGGTGTTCGATCTTTATTTGCCACTCTTTTTCTCGTCATCATCATACTGCTGTTTGTAATGAATCTAATTTGATTTAGTCAAGGTTGTTTGCTGCCTCAGTTTACAACAGTTTAATTAAACGGTAAAAGAAAGTCGGAATGCGTGTGTAATTGAAAGCTAAATTAAATTACTGTATTTGCTCAGTCGAGTTGCCTTGTGGGTATGTGGCGGGTTTCATTTTGCACAAGCGACGGATCCTCTGCGTGATGACAACCTGCTGGTGCCCAACCTACAGACGCAAGCACACAAACAATATTAAAAACAATATTAATTTAATCAACTATAACGCAATATGCACATCCTCCAGGCAGAGCGCCGCAACATTTTAGTTATTAATTTGAGAGATTGTAATAACTCGACATGTCTTCACCTGCAAATACATTATTCAAAATTAAATGATTAAAAATGGAATTCAATACTCCCTGTGATGCATTAAACAGCGTTGCTTTAAACTCTTGAGTCCCACTGTCTTTTTGCACCAGTTTTTACCCTGAAGAGCGAATTTTGATAAACTGAGGTAACAGGTTAAGACAGTAAGTGAACATGACCAAAAGAGTCTTCTACACTAGCAACAGAAGCCCAAATTAATGTGGTGTTCTGTTCTGAAATGTGTAAAAATGCCATTTCTTAATGCAGTGCCACACGCCGTCTTCCCGACTGAAACAATCTACCAGTGCTGGTGTGGTGGAAGCTGTTCGACCAGCATGGTCTTTGGAAGGAAGTCAATGACTAATATTTGATTAATATTTGAATAAATGTTAATTAATTCAAACATGCAATTATTTTTTATTGTATTCATTACAACACACAATTACTTAATTTAAAGTTCTTTTATGATTCATTTTTTTACATTTTTAATTAAAAAGGATTGATTTTTTTTTTGGTGAGTGAGTGGGGGCGGGGCATATCTGCATATTCATTGAACTGCTTATACACCCTTGCCTCGTTTAGTAGTTACATTCAAGCTCGACTAAGCTTGAGTTTTTTAAGGCATGACAACATTTTCAAGGACAAAACATTTAAATATGTAATTTTGTTGATCAAAGGTGAGTTTTAAGGGATAAAATGATGGACTACAGGGGGACTTTACGGTTTTTGCAATGTTCTTTCATGAAATAAATGTCATTATTTCTTATAAAGAGTTAAAAGAGTTTTACTTTTTTGTTATATAAAAATAATGGTATAATAACATTATAGAGATTACTTTTTATGTCAAGGCAAGATTAGTTTAGGTTGTAAAATGTGTGGTGGTCCAAATAATATTTAGCAATTAGTGTTTTGTGATGAATGTAAATCTTGAAAATATGTATTTTAAAACTTTGTTGGAAATGATGATTAAAATGTGTACATGCACATTGCTCTAAACCTGATGTGATGTTACGAGGTGGTGATTTCATACAATGTGAATCGTAGGGGTGTGCAGCAGAGCCAATATCTGTGTCTGTAAAAGTCCCTAAATTATTTGTACCCAGGCCATACAATTAACACTCACCATGTGCCAAATGTGTGTAAAGTCTGTGTAGGGCGAATATATGAAAGCAAGTCCATCACCAGTTGGCCGCTAACATTTTTATGAATTGTAACAATACAATATTGTGTGAACAAGAACATGAAAAAACACGAAGGATGGTGAGGTCAGTTGTCTGACAGCACAGAAAAACTAAATTGAGCTCTCTTTCACGTCGTCTTGTGCTTGAAAATGATGACTTTGGCGAGTATCTTCGTAAACATAGTCAGTTATGCTTTAAATGATCTTAAACAGTTGCGAAAGAAAAGGCACGTGTACAGAATGTAACAGTATAATGGATCCGTGCATTCAGTCTTAAAGTGACAGCAACCTAATATACACCTGTGTTTTTAATGTTAAAAACAATTGTTGACTGTTCACTGTTCTTGACAGAATAACTTTTGTAACTTTAATATGGATTAATCTATGTTTAATTTATAAAGTGAAAACAATGCTGTGTTATTTAACATTTGATTAGCCTACTGTTAGACCTACCTAAAACCTACCTGAAAAGCTCTGTTTAGTTCATTTGTATCATTGTTCTGGTGTATTTATTTGCTATTGCTTGTAATTTGATTTTTTGTTCTTATTTTATTATCGACTGTTTGCTTGTCTTTAATAACATATTAAATTTATATTAGCTGGTAATTTTAGCTGTGGTATTGAAATCGGAAAACAGTTTCATGGTCGATAAAAAATATTTATGGTTGATGCATTTTCTTAAGTCACCAGCCATGGGCAGATGTGGGAAAAAGTTAGCTTTAGGCCCTGTTTGTATTCAGATAAATCCAGAAGTGGACGGGGCTTTAACTGGAAGTTTGTGAAATGAGAAGCATGTTCCCTTCAGTTTTCATTTAACAAGTATGCCTTGAATAACACTATAATTTTTTGTTTTAAATTATAATTATAATATGCATTGAACTATCTTCTTATTAAAACAATAATAAGCCTACTAAATGTTTTTTATTATTATTATTTTTCCCAGAGGAACTTCGTGTCCAGAGTTACAGTGTCAGGACAATTATCCACAACCTCAAATAAATGGGCTCTATATAAAATAGCTGATAAGAGATCATGGAAGTTGAAAGAAAAATATTCAGTGGTTGGAAATTGCCAAAACAACGTTTATGCATAGTAAAAATGCAATCTGAACAAATTATAACGAAGACATAAATGCTTGCCATCTCCGGGAGAGAGCGAGACAGAGAAAAATAACTTACCGTACAAGGTTTAAAATATGAAATAAATATATCAAGTAGGCCTAGTAGTAAATGTGTATTATGTAGTATTTTAGTTGATATCACTCTTGTCAAAGCTCTGATTTCTTTGTGACTCTCAAAGACAACTTGGCAATTTCATTTATAAAGTTTACTTCTCATTGGAGTGTAAGCAAATCATACAAAAATGTACAAATTCATACGAATTAGCCACCATTTTTGCAAAATGTAAAGTATTTACAAATATTCATGAGATTGTGTTTGTGTATAAGGAAAATACCATTACTTTTTGCTTGATGGTTACACCACATTTTTTTTTCTCAGAACACTGTCATAGTATTTCATATATATTTTACACTTTGGTGGATTGGTGGCTAATTCGAATTAATTAAATAACTAATGGTTAGGCCTTCTTTCCTTTAAAAAAAAAATAAGAATACCATATTCAAACAAAACCACCACCTATAGTTATGTTTTCTCATGAGATCGGGTAGATTATTGTCATGGTGGAACAACAGATGTAGAGTCTTGCTGTGTTAATTCCATATTCACCTTCACTTATTCACCTTCATGTCATTCCAAACCTATATGAATTGTTTCTTCTGTAATATATTTCGAGAAAAGTTCCTGTAAAATGAAAGGCTTGTTTCCGCGTGCTTTCCCTGACCTCTTCACCTGGTGTTCTAGCCTCATGGAATCTTTTATTTTAGCCACTCCACGAATTCCCTCAGCACTTTTCCTGTGGCTGTAGTCATTATTGTGTTCACCATTTAAAACCCCTTAATCCCCTTACACCCTGAAGATAGATTCCTCTTTCTTTTCCTTCTTTACAATGACAGGGTTTCTGAAACGGGTGAAAAGGTAATCTCAAGAGCCTCTGTGGCCCCTGGGGGCCCTCACCTGAAAGCACGTTTTGTCCCAAGGTCTTAAAACATACAATTAGCGCGGCTCGTTCTGCAGTGAATTGCGAGTTTAAAACACCTTAGAAGTCCCTGAACTATGGAGCCATTTCCACTGTTTGGATTGTATTTAGGAGTCCTGAATCAGGCTGTGGTTTTCTGGACGGAATCTTTGAGTTCGCTTTAGGGTTATTGGATAATTGGCACCAATGAAAGACGGAAGCAAGAGCTGGAGCACAATTCTTTTCTCAAAATCAAGTGATATGGTGTTTGCGCAGAGCAAGGCAACGTTCTCAAGCACCAAGGTCACACAGCTCACTTAGTTTCCAGCCTAAAATTACTTCTTCAGTGTTTTAGTGGAGTGTGTTTTCCTCCTAATAGCATTGCTGAGGCTGTTGTGAATTTATGTTTTCCTAGACCTCATTTTCATTGCGTTTTCCCATAACCCTTACACATTCTGTTGATTAAGGTAATTGCTGCTGAAAAAACAGGCCCAAAACTAGTTGTGCTGGTCAAGTTCCTCAAGGGCAACTTTGAGCCCAACACAAGTTGCGTGGCGAAAGGTCTGCAGATACACGCCTCTGGAAGATCGAGGAAAGGTCGGCTTTACCTTTAAGCAGTTTGCTTGCTTTGAGGTTGCCGTTTTGTCCACATGCCCATCGAACATCACCTACGCAGGTCACGCTACAATAGAGAATATTGAAAGTGGAAAAAGAGAAAGAACAATTCAAGATTTGAACATCATTTCTCAACACTTACCCACCATTATTTAAAACTATACTAACACTTAGATACAAATTGGCATAGTCACACAGTCAAGTATAGATTTCCTTCACGTTCATCTGTCCACTTCACATACTGCACATTTCAGAGTAATCTATTAATTGATTAAAATTATTTTAAAAGGCAGTTCATATATAGAAACATGCTTCATTAAAATAATGACATTCTTAAAAAGAGTGCTTTTTATGTTAATTTCCATCCTGCTTTAGCTGACCTTCATGTGATTTTTCAAATGATCCATCAGAGCTTAATTAGCTGGTTCAGGTGTGTTTGATTGGGGTTGGAGCTGAATTCTGTAGAACAATGGCTGCTTCCGAAAGCTCAAAAATGATGAAGTTTTTTTTTTGTGAGGTACCTACCTTTGTGCCAAACGCTGCCTGCGAAGTCGTTGACTGATAGGCAAGCGAAACAACAAGTCAGCTGCCTAAATGGAGAGTTCATCATCACCATCATCATCATTAACAGAATATATTTTAAAGAATGTTGGTGATCAAACAATAGATGGGACCCATTACTTTCATAGTAGTTTTTTTTCTCTCCATACTATGGAAGTCAATGGGGCCTATCAACTGTTTGGTTACCCATATTCTTCTAAATATTTTCTTTTGTGTTTAGCAGAACAAAGTAATTCATACAGGTTTGGAACAACTTGAGGGTGAATAAATGATGACAGAATTTTCATTTTTGGGTGAACTATCCCTTAAGCTTTCAGGCACAGCCAGTGGGCCCCCAGGAGCAGGGTTGAAAAGACCTCTGTTGTAGAGAGACCAACAGAGTCATGTGGCCAATCAGCATTCAGAAACATGCAGAAAATCTCTGCGTTCACGCCATGTCATAATTACGTGAGAAAGCTCTGTATGCTTTAAAATCCTTATCATGGTATACTTTGATGTCATACACTGATCGGTCTGCACAGCTTCAAGTCAAACACACCTTACATCTACAGTGGTTAGGTGGTAGTTTTCTCATCGTAATTACAAGTTCTACAAGCACGTGAAGGCTTTTTAAAGTTCAGAATTGTTATATGACAATAACAACATGGCGTGAACGCACCTTTTAAACACAGAACAGTAGCCAGTTGCTTAAACCGCTTTGATTAATCGTACAAGTTAGTCATCTATTTTTATTCTTTAAGTCAGTTGTATAAAAAAAGGTAGATTGGAGTCATTTGAATCCGGAAAGTAAGACTGATTACCCTTTGGTTAACAAGTTGATCAGACTAGTTCAAAGTCTCATCTCTTTCTCCGCCATTTGCGGAAATTTCTGGCTTTCTTTGTTTTCACTGTTATACGGTAGGGGGCGCTATGACACATCTTCTGAAAGAGTACAGAATCTCCTGATCAAAACAGGAGAAGAAGCAGAAACAGGTGATAGCATATGTAAGCAAATGCATATGCAAAATAACGCGGCCATCAACATTAAACTGCATAGAATTCAAAACTGCCTAACGTTACCGAATGAAACCTCGACCCAGGACGAGCTATAGGACTGTGAAGCTTTGGGGGTGTTGATGGACTCGATCTACTCCATCTGTGTTTTGATCATCATTCTGAATCCGGTCCAGATGTAGTCTTAAACAAAAACACGATTTTCTCAGCTTTTTGCTCAAAATGTTGCTTTTTTTAAAATGAAACTTACCCACATTAAAGTGTTAATAATAAAATAATGCATTAAGCTAGAATAAAACTAGAACTAAAAAACTCTATTCTTTCTTTTAATATATAGCATATTCAGATTTTCATACAACAAAATATTCTGGTGGCCATGAACATTTTGTGAAAATTTAAAAAAAATGCTGGTGGTGGCTAGCAACTAAAAAAAAAAAAAAAAAAGCTGGCAGGGACAGAGTTAACAAAGTGGCTTTGTTTGCTACTGGCCCCAGAATAGAAAGAGAAGACCCCTTCAAACCTTCATAACTGTGTCGAGGTCATGGTTTCGAGGGTAAGACAATAACTAACTATCTGAATGACAAACACTCTGACATCGTGTCAGTGACTTCTGCACTTTTTAGTCTCTTGCAGGAGCTTTATTGTATAGACTATTGTTTTGTTTGATTAATTCCAATGTTATTTTTTTACTTTGTTTTGCTCATTTTCTGCACCCTTGTCTATATTCTCAAAGCCAGATTGAAAAAAGGGATCATCTACAAGGACACAGTGTACGGTTAAAACAGCCTTTTGGCCTTGATCTTTATCAGTGTCACAGACATCATGGGAAAGAGCTCTAATGATGATAGAACTGCTAATTTGAAGGCAGTTATTGCTGACACAAACAGTGCTTATACTGATTAGAGATGCAATTTAGAAAGTTCCACCTTCAAGGCAGGATCACGAAAATCATTAATTACTCTCCGAGGAGTTTTCTCTTCCTTCCGAACCAATTTTCGCATTTTCTGCGAGTTGCAATCATCCTTGTAGAACAAGAAAGGTTGGTTTGACCGCACATCGGATGGTTAATTAGTACAAAAGCTCACTTTTTCATCTTTGGGCTTTTTGTGTTTAAATAGTTTTTATTAATTTATTTTTTTATTTCATAATTTGCAAAGCACGTTCCCTCCTCCACTTTGAAATTCATTTAGCTAAATTGTTTGATAGGAATTAATTGCACACAGCTAATCTCAATTAAATCAGAATGTGTGTGGTATGAGGATCTTTTTCTGTCAAATACGATTCTCCATCTGCTAAGACAACACTGAAGTTCACTTCATTATCTATTAGTTGCTCACTTGCTCTCATTTAAGTATGGAAATTAGCATTCAGGGTCTGAACAGCATTAATCCAGATGTGGGTCTCCTCAGAGCGGAGAGGATTGAGAACGTTGGGTCAGGCGTTCGGCCCGTGTGAACATCGGCTTGATGGGAAAGTGAGGACTCGCGTGTTCTCATTTCTTCACATGCCTTGATGTGAGTTGATGAGACAAAGACCTGCATGTTGATGAAGTGGTGGGCTGTGTTTGGTGTAGGAAGGATGAACATGTGCGAACAAGTCTCCAGCACATTATTTCTTCTGTCCTTTGAGAGATTCAAACACTGTAAGCTACACGACACCAATGTGGAGGAGGACACAGCACTCCAATTAGACATGGAACGCTGTTCTGTTCTCTTTTTAATTTCTTTGCACACTTTTACACTTACAATTGATTATATTTCTGTCATGAGAACTTTGTCATATCCATAACCATGCTAAAACTCTTCAGTGTGAATGTATTTGGTCTTGGCGGAATAGATCTGAATACAATACGCTTACAGACAGGGCAGACCAGGTTACTTTTCGGTTACTTTTGATATTAAAAATATTAAACAAAGTCTCACCTTTCAAATTTGGTCATTTTTAAAAAGAAATTTAAACAATAAATACCGTTTTGTGGCTCTTTAATGTGTCGTGACAGATCATTGTAGAGCCTCAGTTAAAGCTGCTCGTGAACCGATCATCTCTTCCTTCTAGTTCATTTATAGGATCGAATAAACATGAATGAACATAAGAAGGAATGTTGTTTTAACCGCGGAAAGGCATCAGTATATTCAGTTTTTCAAGTTCAAATCCTCCCATGTTAATCTACTAACTCTCCTGACTGCTTTGTCGGACAAAATGGCGGATGGCGAAGTATGATTGGTCAGATCACCTGTCAATCAAGCTCCCTGCGAAGGGTCAATTGCTGCTGCCGTTGATTATTGTGTTTTTTGTAGATCATTGCTGCCGCTGCTGCAGAACAAGTACAGGAACTTGCTACTGTCAACACATGTGCTGATAAGCTGCTGTGAGTAGGCTAAGTAAGACATACTGCTGCTTAGGGCTGGGAGAAAGAATTGGAAAAAAAATTCCTTTTTTTTTTTTGTTTACAATTTTAAAATCTATTTTTTTTAATTACTGAATCTATATTAATACAAATTAAATTGCTATATTTTTTATCCTCGCTTATAGACGAGGCTAGCCACTTATGTTCCAACAGAGGATGAAAGGTCGTTATCTATGAGTGTTTATTGACGTAATATCCCAAGTGTACGGTGAATGCACTGAAAAGCCCTCGCACTGCTCGTATGCTGAGAGAGAGATAAGACAATAGAGCTGCACGATTCATCTTTAAAAGACTGTGATCTCGATTCAAACACCCACGCGATCTTTTTCCAATTCGTCTTTTTATTAAACCTTTGACAAAGTCATATCCCAACATTCAAATCAACATTCAAGCCTCTGATCCAGAGATAGTTGTCATGAAACCGCTTCACAAACAGTCTTTTCAACCTCATAGTATCATAATTTCTGTGATACAATAGTTCAAATTACCATAGAAGTACTGGGATGAAAGTTTAAAGTTCAAATATCCACACTGATGTCTATGGTAGCGATCAAATATAGGCTAAATCAGCTTTTTGAGAGAAACTTGGCGCTTAAAATAACGCATTTATCGATTACGTTGTTTTGCCACTAGGTGGCTACAAGTTACTGTTAAAAAATGTATTTATTGAATCATTTATTCAAGAGAATGTAGTACTGTATGATGATGCTTTGAAATAAAACTCAGAATGATGTGATGAATTGTTTTTGCAAATATGACTCATCTTATACATCATGTACAGTCTGTATCAGTGTATGATTTAGCTTTTCCCCATGGTCTAGTGTTAAAACAATTGCAATACGTTGCAATATCGAATCGCAATACTTGTAGAATCGCAATTCTTAAAAATCGCAATGCATATCGTATCGGCACCCAAGTATTGTGATAGTATCGCATCGTCCCAGCCCTACTGCTTCTGCACAAATAGCATATTACCCATAGCAGATATATACAGGTGGAGCTGGCGAAGATGGAGGGTTTTAGAGGAACTCTGAAAGTGTGGTGCAAACTTCATTAGTGAATGGGAACCAGCCATTTAAATGTTGAGCAGCAAGCTCATTGGCTGCAGATGTGACATGCCAAGTAGTTAACGCTATAAATATCATCAGTTTGGGTTAAGGACCCATTTAGAGTTT
The DNA here is from genome assembly GCF_051911475.1 of Siphateles boraxobius. Lineage (NCBI taxonomy): Eukaryota > Metazoa > Chordata > Actinopteri > Cypriniformes > Leuciscidae > Siphateles > Siphateles boraxobius. Next base: position 8,392,104 of record NW_027509141.1, on the reverse strand, counting down.
CATGACAGAACTTGACATTTTTACATTTTTTACAATTATATTTCATTATTTTAAACAACTGAATTAAGTTTTAGCAAACTGTGTCCAAAATTGTGTCCTAGCAAAAATGATGAAATAATGAGAAACAGAACATTTAGTGGATTAACTTTCTATTTTTTTGTCTGCAGCGGAGATATTTGTTTATATTTATGTGTGTGTGTGTGTGTGTGTGTGTGTGTATATATATATATATATATATATATATATATATATATAAACACACACATATACAGTATATACAGTATATTTGTATTACAAGTTTGAAATAGCTTTTATTTTTATATTTTCAGGTTTATTTTAATTTGTTTAATTGTATGTGCTTTTATAATTGTCACTTTTGTAAATTTTCAAAATTAGTAATTTAAATATTACTATGTAATAGTTATATGTTATTTATTTATGTCAAGTTAGTAATTTAAGTGCTACAAGTGATATAAAATGTTTCTAATCAAAGTTTTAGTTCATATAATCATTTTGTTTAAGCTTTATTTCAATTATCAAAAATATATGTTTTTGTAATTTTAGTTATTAATAATAACCCTGTTTTTTGCATATATATATATATATATATATATATATATATATATAGTAATGAATATATCTATGTATATGCTTACATACGTACATACATACATACTACATACATATACCAGTGAACCAGGACCATACACACACACATACACACACATACATACACACACATATGTTACACCGGACCTAAATATACAAAACAAAACAAACAAAAAAAGCTTTTATGACAAAACTTACCAAATACAGTATACAAAACAATGCTGTACACTTGGCTAACTGTGCTTGTTGTACGTGTGTACATATGATTGTATTTTTACCAGCTAAGAACTCATGAAGAGTTCATAAAATTTGTAAAGGAGTCAAAACAGCGCCAGAAGTTCCTCTTTCACCCTGAATGACATTTTAATACTATCACGATAATTAACAACAAGCCAGTCTATTTGTGCAGTTGTGTGCAAATGGTGAGTTTATTCGGAGTCATTTTATATCTGTGAATAAAGCTCTTCCATCAAAAGACATTGAATTAATCTCAGAGGACATGATGACATGAAAATCTCCTCTATTCCTATGTATTCCTGCAGCTGCAATCACTGTTCTCAGATCATCAATAAATATTCCGTTTACACATGCCATCAGAAAGAGCTTATGGGCGATCTCCTGCGGGCTCTCGCTTGTTTACTTCACTTCATATAAAAGCCATCATGGCAGCCTGCTGTATTTTTCAGATGACGCTCTGCTAGAGTGGATGAACAGCTTCCCTGCGGTCCAGAATGTTCCGCTATCACCGTGAGGAGATTATGTGTCCTGCATCGGATGTGTGGTGGCATCTATCCAGCGCGCGGCTGCGAGGCGATTGTTTAGAGGCTTCTGGGGAAAAAATGCACTGAAATGTAGTCGTTTTTTATAAGAAACATCAGAAGAAGAGGATGGGAAAAAAGGAACATTCTAATCAGATGCAGAAAGCCTGGAGAATTTAATCTTTTTATGCCGTGTTACATTTTGCGTCCTACATTGATTAGACGTGTGTTATCCGGTTGTTTGTGCGCGGATTGGAACAGGGCTAATTCTATGTAGAGCAGCGTGTTGCTCGGGCGTCGGGTGTGGAAGGGCATAATGTAATATAATAATAATAATGTAAGGCCGTTGAGCGTTCACCCTCTGGGTGGATTGTGCTTCAGTTTTAATCACATGCCATCAAATAAACGATAATACTGTAAAATAATACTTGTTATTCTCATGCAGATTAGACATTCTAGGCAGGGGGTCTCAACCTTTTTTGGTCCATGACCCAATTTTTAGGTTCCAGAATTCTGACCCCTGACGCCAATAATTTCCCCCCCTCGATCAGAATTTGGTCTTGATGCAAATCAAACCACTGTGCCAACACTTTTAGCATGTTTAGTGACACTTCAATTTTTGTGTCCAGGTACATTTCACATAATAAAACAGCTGTGCTGCTTAATTTTTTTGTTAAAACTGAGATCGTTTTTTTTAAACAGTATTCTTTGATATGTAGGTATGTATAGATATTTTGGTAACACTTTACAATAGGCTTAATTATTTAACATTAGTTCATGTTTGATAATATTGTACATTTACTAACAATAAGCAATACATGTGTTACTGTATTTGTTAATAAAAATACAGCTGTTCATTGTTTGTTCATGTTAGTTCAAAGTGAAATAACTAATGTTAACAAATACAACGTTTGATTTTAATAATGTATTGGTAAATGCTGGAGTTAATATTAAGTAAGATTAATAAATACTGTAGAAGTATTTTTCATTCTTAATTCATGTTCACTAATGAAACTTATTTTAAAGGTTTACCGATATTTTTTGTACCAATTTAAAGTCTTTACACTAATTTTTTTGGGGGGCGTGCACCTGAGACCCGCAGAGACGGATTGATTGACAGCTGCTGTCAGACTCTAGAATGGAGAGCGACTGGAGTGACGCAAGTAGCTTTGCAACAGAGCATTCATGCGAAGTCGAGGACTTTTCTCCCCCACCTGAAGTGGAGGATGTTGAATTGTCTGTGTGGACACAGGTCCAGAGCCATATCAATTCGAGCCGCTGGCTCAAACTGCGCTCTTGACTCCCGCATCTTATATTCAGTCATTTTGAGGTAATTCTTTCCAGGATTATTATTACTATTACGTTCAGTATATTTTGCTGCTATGTGAAAAGAATATCCAGCAAAACGCGCATTTGTCGACACCAGAGGGTTAACTTTAGCCTAAGGAACATAAATTGTGATTAAAAATATATGCTTACTCACATCATGACGATCGTTTTCAATACTCGTAATTCCAACTCCTGACTCGCTACAGTAGTTTTGACGGAAGCAGATGCTTTTATACCAGGGGTTGCCAAGGGCGTGGTGAGCTCGCACCAAGGGCGTGACAGAGTTACGTCACAGAGTACCCTACGTCACAGAGTACCCTACGTCACAGAGTACCCCTACTTCAGGAGCTTTCCGTTTAACCTGAAGAGGGCAGCACTCAGACGTTTTTACACCATATATTTGAAAATTGAAACACTTTATACCCAAATGTCAAAAAATTTACTCGAATCAAAGAACAGCATTTATGTAGCTCCATTCTTACAGATCATTAACTAAAAAAAGCTGTTTCAGTGTTTAGTTACCATTTAAGGAATCAGATAGACGTCCATTTGTCCGGCGTCCCTCGCCCATGAAACCGCATGAAATCTGGCACTGGAATTTATTGCTTTTGAAGTGTTTTGAATGAGTGTTCATTGCCACTGTTATCAGTGGTGGAAAGCAACAATGTTCTCTTGTGGCTCGTCTTCACACAAACGAGAGCTACAATCTATCGCTTAGCGCCGTTGCGGAAACTCTATTCGTTTTGGTAAAATCTGGTGAAAAAAATTATGGGTGTGTTATTAGAACCCAGAACACATTACCACTAGACCAATCGGGCACACAAACATTAATAGCAGATCTATGTATTTATTCACGCGAATAATCTTGGGACTAACAATAAATTGTATTATATTAGATGCAAGGATAAAACTATCACATCAAACATGACACCCACCCCCGTACACATGTCCCACCCACAGAGCAGATTGTATTCACTAACACATTATCACTTGTTTTTTGTTTACTCTTTGTGTGTGTGTGTGTGTGTGTGTGTGTGTGTGTGTGTGTTTAGCTTTGCTACAGTATCAACAGATTGCTCATAAAAAAAAAGAGCTGCACATAAATGTGTACAATATACAGTGATAAATAAAGAAGACAAGGTCAAATTAAATATCAGCAGTTACATCACCTAAGATTCTGTTTATTTTGAACGTTTTGAATGACAGTTACGTTTTTCTGATAAGTGCGTGGACAGGATAGTGTATCTCCACTGAAGCAAAGATAACACTGCTCACCTCGTGACCCGTCAGGTGTTGTAAAAAGACAACTGGTCATATCCGGTGTCAACTGTCCATTATTCAAAAGGCGAACATGCGTTGCTTCAAATGCACATCTGTTGTTAGTATCTCACCCATGTCTGCATAATCAGAGGCCAGAGGTCATTTGAGATAGTATTTGTGTAGGATGCCCTTGAGGATTGGCCCCGATGTTTACACCAACAAGGTGAATCAGGGCACGCCTGAGGCGTACGACGAATATTTATGACCAAAAACCTTCTCTGCTCTTGTCTAAAATAATTTAGGCTTTTTAATTCAACCATAAATCTAACATCCAAGTTTGCCGGGGTTTTAAAAGGCCCCATAATTCACGTCTAAAAGCTGAGCTGGCGAATATTACCTCCAAAGCATCGTGTGCGGTAATAACAAGGGTAATTTGCGGCAATGTTGTGCTGTAAATGTTTACCGAGGCTGCAAGCAACAACTGGCATTATGTTGACATCCAAGAGGCTGTAAACAATTTACAAACAGTTAAGGTTAACGCAGAGAAAAGACGACGGGACACGGGCAACAGGTCGTTGGAGTTTTTATGAAACCCTTTCTGACTGGCGTTCTCAGAATTCAAATGCATCTCATTCTGAAAGAAAGACCTTGACAAGGGAGAGTTGTAGGCGTTCTCAAGTCTCTAAGCTTTATGGCCTTTTGCTTAACCTGCATGAAACTTGCTTTCATTGTCCCATTTTCTTCTACTTTCTACTTGAAAATAGTTTCATTCATCTGAAAATTGGACAAAACTGTACAAACAAACACATAAACAGACACATCCATGTGTCCTTGACATGATGGATAATCAGAATTCTTTTCTTGAAGATGAATTGATTTGCAGCCTAATTCCAGTACTTCCAAAGAAAGATAGATGGAAGGACAAATGGGAACTGCCTTTGAAGTGAGTTTTAGCTGACACGGTACACTGGATCTATACTCATCCCACGTGTCCGAGCAGCACCTCTTCCTCTCTTGCCATCAACTCTCTCATTAGGGACAGCAGAACTTTCGGAGGAAAAACCATTGTATGCACACAACAGCTTGCCATATTCCTTCCACTTTTTTTCTCAGACAAAGGGTGATGCTTCCATAGTCTTCCTCAATGTGGGTTTGTTCTGAAACTAGCACTGAAACGTACCATCTGTTCATCATAGCGTGACGCTCTGACAACCTCTCGCCCATCACTCAAAATAACCTGCCATGCTTGAAGATTCGGAAAAGTGTTTTGATACCTTTACCGGTTTGAAGTTGACTGTTATGGAAATGCGAGCATCTGTGTTTGAGAACACAGCTATCATTTCCTTTGATTCGATAAACTCCCACGGATTGCATTTACATGAGCGATTGCTTGACTTCTTGTTGCTTTCTACTTCATATATTGGCACATTTTCATACAATTGTTATTTTTGTATGGCACACCGGTCTTGCCTTATCTTTGAGTTCCCTTGTGGAGACATTGTTTAAATCCAAACGATCCATAAGATCCATTCCAAAGGATTAGTTCACCCAAAAATGACAATTCTGTCATAATTTACTCACCCTCATTTTGCTCCTTTCTTTCTTCCATGGAGAAATTTTCTGGAGGACTTTGCAGGTTCCTCATTTCAATGTAATTACAATGGGGACTGGAGCTTTCAAACTTCAAAAAGGATGCAAAAGAACTTTAAAAGTGTTGTAAAAGGACTCATGGTCTGTATTCCAAGCCTTCTGAAGTCTTGTTATAGTTTTATGTGACTTCATAGCTCACTATTTTAGATTCTTACTTTTATACTTAACTTGGTCCTATCATCACGTAAAGTTGTCATATGAATACAAATCATTTGAACCATTTTTTTATACTTTTATACTTTCATGGCACCTTTCTTGAAGATTGAAAGCTCCAGTCTCCATTCTTTGTAAGAACATGTAAAATAGCGATAGACAAAGTCTTGTCCTGAAACAAGATTAATAAATGATAATGTGAATAAATGTGAACATTTATGTGAATAAATGATGACGGAATTTAAGTCTTACAGCTCTTATCTTTGAGTTCCCTTGTGAAGACATTGTTTAAATCCAAAGGATCCGTAAGATCCATTCTTAAAGGATTAGTTCACTCAAAAATGACAATTCTGTCATCATTTACTCGCCCTCATTTTGTTCCTTTCTTTCTTCCATGGAGAAATTTGCTTGAAGACTTTGCAGGTTCCTCATTTAAATGTGATTACAATGGGGACTGGAGCTTTTAAGCTTCAAAAAGCAAAGTGAGTTTGGGGCGCATGCGCAAGTGCTGACCCAGACGCTGGCATGTTGTGTCTTTTTTTATTTTATTTTACTTTTCTATTTTGTTTCTGATGCTCTTTTACTCTCAAAACTTTGGAGATATGTTTTTCAAATTTATACTGCTCTGGATTTCGAGCTTGAAATACGCTGTCGATTGTGCTTTTGCACTCGAAGCCGACGCGAAGTTGGGAAGTCTGAGAAACGGCGAACTGATTATCTACAGCCGGGAAGATCTATTGAGTCTTCGCTACAATGCGAGAGTTCTGCCGAGACCTCCTTGCGATATTCCTCACGGAATCATCTATTCTCCACAAACAACCTGTAGGCGAAGGAAAAGGAGAAAGAGAGGTACTAGAGGGGAATTAGGAATGGACTCAAACGACGCGGCAGCCGTTTTCTTCTGCCCACAATTACTCTAACTAATGCTCGATCACTTAAGAACAAAATGCTTGAACTCGAGGCATTAATGAAATTTAATAAAGACTTTAAAAGAACAAACCTGCTTTGCATTACTGAAACATGGTTAACGGAGGAGACTGATGATGTAAACCTAGAGGGATATATGCTAATTCGACTGAACCGTGATAATCAGAAATCATCTAAAACTATTGGAGAAGGATTATGTATATTTGTCAACAACAGCTGGGCAACAAACATCACGGTGCATGGAACTTATTGTTCAAACCACTACGAACTATTATCTGTGTCACTCAGGCCACACTACTAGCCCTGTAAGTTCAGACAAATAACTGTTATCTTAGTCTATGTACCTGGGACAAATTTAGCATTTGGAGCTGAGGGCACTGCTGTCAGCTACAACATAGCACTACGCAACTCATCGGATGATCCAGTGTTTCTTCTGGGGGATTTTAACAACTGTGAATTATCTGCGTTTTTGCCGAATTTGGAACAGTACATAACTTGTCCAACTACAGTGAGCAAAACTTAGGACACATGTTTTGGTAATGTGGATGGTGCTTATGTAACAAGGTTACACCCACCATTAGGACGTTCAGACCATAACGTTATCCATCTCCTTCCAAAATATAGACAGATACTAAAAAGGACTGAACCTGTCATTCAGCAGATTCAGTCATGGGCTAAAGGCTCAGTTGAAAACCTTAGAGACTGTTTTGAGAGCACAGATTGGAATCAGTTTTTTAATGATTTTAATTGTTGCAATGACGACCATGAGTTTTTGAATAACACATTTACCAGTTACATCAATTTTTGTACAGAGGTGGTGGTTCAAACAAAAAATGTTAGAATATTCCCAAACAACAGACCCTGGATTAACAAAGATCTTAAACAATCTTTAAATAAGAAAAGAATGTCTTTTTTAAGGAATGAGACTGACAAGGTAAAATAATTAAATAAAGAAATTAAAGATAAAGGAGGCACAAATACTGTAAGGGTTCTGTCACTTCTGTCTAGTCTATTTCTCAGTTTTGTGTCAGAGCCCTGACACTCCTGATTTGTCTTGTACTGTGTAGCACACAGCTTGTGTTTAACACTAGCTGTGTGCTTTCATGTTGTCATGTTTTGTGTGAACACGTGGCTTAGTGTTCTCATTGGCTTTGTGTTCATTTCTCGTTTTGTGTTAGCACATGGCTTGTGATTTGTTTTACTGGCCATGTGCTTGTGTTTTAGTCATCTTTGGTATAAGCACATGGCTTGTCATGTAAAATTAATTTAAAACAGGTAATGTCAGAGACGCATGGAGGGCGCAGGATGGGCAGACAACAGAAACGGGTACAACTGTTTGATGATGACCCCCATAGCTTTGCAAATAATTGTAATTCTTTTTACTTATGATTTGATAATAATGCAGGTGTTGACCATAATGTTACTCTGACAGAATATGAACCCCTGAGAATAGAGGTAGGGGAGGTTTTCAAAGTGTTTCAGAATTAAACCAAATAAGGCCAGCGGTCCAGATGGCCTTAAGGGTATTGTTCTAAAAGAGTGTGCAGGACAACTTGGGCATGTATGTACTAGGCTGTTTCAGGTTTTTTCGGATTATGGTTTTGTGCCAGTAGCATGGAAAAATACTACTGTTATCCCAGTACCTAAAACATCTTATGCCAGAGCTCCTAAAGACATTCGCCCAATTGTCCTTACATCTGTTAGTGTATATTATGCAATGAACTTTTAGCACAAATTAATGGCTCTGAAGATCCATTACAATTTGCTTTCATGCCCAAGCGGAGCACAGTGGATGCCTTCCTGACCTTACTTAATAAGGCCCAGCACCATTTAGATAAAACAAATGCTCATGTCAGAATGCTTTTTATGGATTTTACATTAGCATACAATACTGTACAGCCGCAAATCTTAAAAGAAGATTGCGAGATTTAGGTGTACGTAGCTAATCTTATGGATTGTTAATTTTGTAAGTAATAGGCCCCAATGAGTCTGTGTTAATAGAAACTCATCTGATTGTATAGTCTTAAATTCAGGGTTACCACAGGGATGTGTATTATCCCCTTTGCTTTTCTCTGTTTATACTAACAAACTTCAATGTAAGAGGGATGATCTTACTTTAATCATATTATATGCAGATGACTTGGTTTTAATTTCTTGCCAAACAGACAAGAAAATTGTTCAACCTATTTTGAGTGTATTTAAAAGTCTTGTACAATGGTTTGACAACAGTCATCTACAGTTGAACATTGAGAAGACAAAGGAATTATGCTGTGGGAATCAAAATAGGAAAGGTACAGCTGACCTCCCATATGAACAAGTTATTTTAGAAGGTGTAAAGATAAAGTAAGTTTAAAATTTTAAATATCTAGGTACAAGTATTGATGACAAACTCTCATTCCAGGAAAATGTGGACCATACACATAAGAAAACAAGACAGCATTTAGGTCTACTCAGGAAGTTACGAAATTTTGGCATTGATAGTAGGATCCTTACTATTGTTTACAGATCGATGATCGAAAGTATTTTAACTTATAATAGCGTTTCACGGTATGGCAATTTAACAATGAGTCAGAAAAATAAATTAATATTTGTAATTTACGAAGCAAATACGATTACCGGCCAAAAACAGAGTACATTGCAAGAGCTGTTTTCACATGTTATGGAGAAAACGGCGATAGTACTATATTCAGACCAGACTCATCCACTCCTGCTTTGAGGCGCTTCCTTCGGGGCGTAGGCTGCGTATACCGTTTGCTAAAAATAACATTTATAAAATCATTTGTTCCACTGGCGTTGACTGTTTTAAATCAAATTTTCAATTGAGGTAGTTACTATAGGTGTATAAACGTATGTATGCATAAGCATGTGTGTATGTATTTATGCAGACATATATTGTATTAATTTGTTTAAACATGTATGCCCCATGTGTTTTATTATGTGGTATACAATGTGGTTGTACAGTGTTGTCTGATGTGTCTTTTTTATGCCACCGTTAAAGATGAAAACAAACAAACAAAGATACAGTATTTATATCAAGGTATAATGGCACCATTGAATGCTTGTTTCTTGTAATGTTTGTGCTGAAGGGAGATGGCTGCAATAGTCTTTGATGTTTTTTCATAATTAATTGATATATATATATAAAGTTATAGTTTATTTTACTAGTCATTACAACCGTTTCTTGGTCGACTTTGAATATGTTTGCTTTTGTGAGGCTAGAATGAGGGGAAAAAAAGGTGAAGTACTACCTAATAGACCTCCAAGGTATCATAATGTTTAGTTAGACATGTTTTATACATGTCCTTTAGTGCAACAAATTGAAAATATTTTAATAATAAAGGAAAATTGAATCAATATTACCTGTATTCTGTCGATTACAAGTATTTAAAAAGGCCACAAGGTTATTCAGTTTAATTCACAAGGCTGTATTCATTAAACTAATGCTTGCTGCTATTCCCCCAGGAGATGGCCAATCTCTGTTTAAAGTATGTTTGTGTTTTCTCATCATAAAATGTTTTGTTTGTGTTGAATATAAATGCAAATTAATCATATCTGTACAGGTCATGTTTACGTTATTGTGCAAATTAGAACAATACAGTTTAATTTCCTTTATATAATAAAGGCAACAGCAATATTAGCACAGTTTAGGATTAAAAACTCCCGAAAGTTGTTTTGATGTAATTGAGCTTATATTTGCATTTCAAAAGAGCTATATGGTGTAGTGAATATTTCTGAGAGCTATTAATGAAAACAAAGATGCTCTTCAGATGCATATTATGACCCCTATTTCTTTTTGCTCTCTATGCAGACGCAATCAAAACTCAGATTGTAGTCTAGAGGCAAGACCTCTGTATGGAAATGTACATTGTCCTTGAATCATTGTAATTATTTAGAGGACACCATACTGAATATGCTTTTGGTTACATAGGTAACACACACACACACACACACACACACACACACACACACACACACACACACACACACACACACACACACACACACACACACACACACACACACACAAATAGCCTTTCGATCTTTTGACTTCATATTTTTAAAATCTAAATTGACAGCCGTTGAATGCACATTCACAAATCTAGCCTTCTAGCTTTAGTAAAATAGGCATGTGGCCTGTTGGGATGAATATGAAAAGATCAATGCCCAGAGTCTTCTGCCTTTGTGTAGTATTTCTGTACTCTCAGGACGTACTATAAAGTCCCCTCTCATCTCTTCACCATGGTAACTGCTGTTTTCTCGTTGTGATTTATGCACCAATGTATTCAGTGGTCGGAATAACTACATATCACCATGAGGCTGTTGATTAAATGGACAGTTGCTCTCCACACTTCCAGCTCGCTAATGCATCATTCTCAAAAAAAAAAAATATCATCCACATTCTTGTCCACAATTAAATGCCATTATATAGATAATTCCGTGCAGCTGTGCCATTTTCATACGGCTTTTACAGATCAATCAGTGTGCCTTAGGGACTAAATGACGCTTCCATCATTTTTCCAGACGCAGCTCTGGAATCTGACTGTATGTAGGATATATTTATGTGTTTTTACCTTGTGGGAGATGGATTTGAAGTGTTGGAGTTGTTGTTAATGGTGGCCTTGTGTTAATGGTTTGTATCATTTACCATCTGTAACTCCAGACCAACAGTCAGTTTTTAATGAGTTTGACGAGCTCCCGGCTGATTTTTTAAATTCAAAGCTCATATGAGTCCACCGCAAAGCTTAGCCCATTGTGTATGTGTCGAGCGTTTTCACCAGCTTGTAACATCTATATTCAATGAGAATGTTGTGTCATTTGACAGACAGAGATGTTGAGATCAAGAGTGATTAGTTTGTATTTGAAAAGTAGTGGAGAGTGACAGATAGAAGCTTGGTGTCAACTCGTAGAAAGGTTGTTCTTTGTTATACGATGTTGTATTACCATTATCAAGACTTGTACTAAATGATTAGCACTTCTCTGAGTAAAATTCTTGATTATCCTCCCAACCTATTGAAGAATTACTAAACCCCTGTAATTTGTTGATGCAATTATCAAAACCACTCAGATGTTAACATTTATGACATGATGGTACTTGGTACTGAGGCTTGCTAAATGTTTGTTGTTGGGAATCTGTTCATGTAGTTAAACAATTAAAGTTTAAATGAATAGTTTATACTCAAGGACTTTTATGCCCCAGGATTTTGTGTATTTTTGTAATATGATCATTTTACAAACTGAAAACTTGGTATCTCTTTTCCATACCTTCAACATTGTTTTTTTATTTAATCATCCATTGCTCTTCTACTTCTTTTTCTATGGTTAAATCTGTAGGCTTAGGTTTCGGCTCCAGTTTGGGGGTTAGGAAGGTCAACCATGTGACCTGTTAAACCCAGACACCTTTGAGCAGAGTTTGTATCTATTTCTTGGAGTTGGAGGAAGAACTGCTTAACAGCGATTTGTTTCTCATCTCTTCCCATTTCAGTAACCAGACTCATTACTGGGCACATTTCCACCCCAGACACCATCTACCCCCCAACACCCAATCCAAGTGATTCCTGTTTCCATCATAATTACTTACTTGGTTTCACCTTGAGTTCACAGCGTGCACTTTTTTTTTTCATTCTTTATTTATCCCCTGGTCATTCTTATTCCATTCCCCTAATTATCTGCAGCGGCGGTCCTGTCTGTCACCTCAGTGTCTCACCCCTGCTGTCACACAGACCTTTTGTGAGAATAAACTCCTTAAAATCATAATATGCACTTTCTATGTAACCTTTTAAAGGAAAACTCAGCTTGACTCTTAGTGCAGGGGTTAAGTATGCCTCCTCAGATTAGTAGTTTCCTAATTATTCATTGTGGAGCTATAGTGAGTAAACACAGGAAACAAAGTGGAAAATTTTCAGGTCTAAGGTAGAAATAGTCCTTTTGAGCTATGGTCATGTTCCTATTATACTTTTAAAATGATCCATATTTATTTGGTGCATTTACATTTATACATGTAAACAATTCATGTACATAATATAGGTATAATTTACATAATACAATTTATAATGGTGCATACCATTTGTCTTGGTTATGAATTCAATTCACATTTATTTGTATAGCGCTTTTCACAATACATATCGTTTCAAAGCAGCTTTGTGGAAAATGCATGAGCCCACATTACAATTTAGAGTGATCTGTTATCAGAGGTAACTGTCTCTGTTATGCATTTCAGAAATGTACATATACAAAATCACAATTAGCTAAAAATATATTCATTTAAACAATGTAATAATTTAAGGCAGAAACAATGAGCTCATTGAAGTAATGAATACTTGTTTGTTAACAAATGATTATGACATTTAGAAAAATGTAGCATTGGTGCATGTTGATTCAGAGTTTGTGTCATCTGAAGTCTTCGCAAGAGTTGGCGCCGTTTCTTCATAGGTGTAGGGGAATCTGAAGTCTTCATAAGTGGCTGGATCCAAACTGGAGCTGACATATTCTCTAGTTACCTCAGGATGGGCATCCAGAGATAAAACAGAGAAGCAAATAGAAAATGATTAGCATAGCTGCTGCCATCTCCGATGGACCCGATTTTCCCCTCGGACAGGAGGTCTGACATCTAGGGTTCTGACATCGGGTTCACTCCCCCATCAATCCGCACCCCAAAAAAACCCATTTGTTCAGAAGCTCTAGGAATCAAGTCGATCCAGTCTGCACCCTGGAGATAAACTGGCAAAACACTGGTGTATCATATTTTGTACAGCTGCTTGTTCTACTGTGAGATTATCCGATGTGGACTGTACTGTCTACATTAACACTCGCGCCACCAGCCTCGTTCCGTTCTCACAGCTCTCTGCCCCGTCCTGCTTGCCACAATGATCTTATAGTATTTGTTTATAAAACTTTTCGTCTTTTTAAGTAAAGAAAATATAAAATTTAATCTAGCCAATTTTTGTGGATGACACTTGCAGCGTACATTTATGCAAGAGCTGTTTACTTGTCTTTTTTGTTTCTTGGAAGGCATCAAATGTATGGGAAATGCACATACGCAATAATTCAATAATAAAACAAATATTTAATATTTAGTAGTAAATGTGTAAAGATACTGTCCTTATTTGGTATAAATATTTGCATTTCTATGAATTATGGTGTTGTACTCATGGGTGATATTTACTTGGTTGGAATTTTAATAATAGTTGAATCTTACTGTATAAAATGTGTTCAGATTTGACTGTACTTATACTGTTAGGGGCAAGTGTATGAACACATTCTTACAAATATGTTTTGATTTAAATGTAATGATGTCAAGAGATTTGAGGGTTAGGTTAGCTCTGGACGTTCCATGAGTTTTTAGAAGAAACATAGAACAGAAAAATTATTATTATTATCAGTGTCAAATTGAATGAATGGATTAAGCTTGTATAGAATACTTAAAAATAACATTAAATATGTATGTAATTAATCGTAAACTTTGGCTCACAACTTTCTGAAATTGCTTTTAAAAACACTCTTTATTCTGTATAAAGCTAAATTATAGTTGTGATTTCTTGGGCAGCATTAATGATATGTTATGGATTTACATCTTTAAAAAAACATTTAATTATTTGGAACAATGCCTAACGGCATTATTTCTTGGTCAAGTATCATTATTCTCATGAAAATCAATGCTTCTAATTCAACAAATGTATATTACATGATTAATGCGCTTACTACTGTTTTTTTTTCTTCTCTTAGCCATTGATGCTCTTTTCACGTCTTGTTCATTTCCATCAGCTTCCTGAAAGAATAAGCTTTTCTCTAATGTATTTTTGTAAGTGGTCTAATTTTTTTAATAGTCTTAATTTATCCTTTCCCTGTTGTGCTCTGGGTAAAACTGTTAGAGGTTTGATACAAGCTTACTATCTGGTATTTTAAGGCATGGAATAAGCTTGTTTTCCCCAACTCCACTCACAAGCTTCTTGAGGCACAATGTGGTTTTATTCAGTCTTCTGTTGTCATTTGGCTTAAGGGACGCTCCAGACTGACAGTTTAGACAGATAGCTTTCTACATGTACCTCTTGAAGAGCTCATGGGTTGAATTATGTGGCCCACTGCTCCATAGACGGGCAGCACTGTGGATGCTTGTGAACTGACAGACCGGTCTATCCAGTGCCCCTGTGGACTAGTTGAGTCTACTGCTGTAAAACCAACTCTGGGATAAACAGCTCCATTTATAAAGATACTCTTTGACAGCATTGCAGATCCGCTTTGTTAAAATGACCTGGCAACATTCCCAAAAGTTTGTTAAATGTATGTTGGTGTTTCTTCAGCTGTGAGAACTTTTGTGTACTTAAATAAAAATGAAATGCCTTAACAGTTTTCACACATTGACTACTTTGTCTAAAAGTAGACATCAAAGGAAGGAAATGTATTTTTTTTTTTAACCAAACCAATGTAATTTACATCTCATCTTAAAAGTATGCATTTTTAGTATGGGGGGTTATGGGGAAGTAAAGTATGGGGGGGGGGGGGGGGGATTAATAATTTTAGGATCTACAGTATAGAGTGCTTCCAGGGATGACACATTTTTGTTGGCCAAAACCCGGAAACAAGTTTGCATTTTAGCACTTCCTGTTCTATCATGCCAAATTCAATTTGTGTGTGTTTTTAGTGGAATTTTGGTTAAAAGCCTGATATAAGTTTTGTGGTGAACACAAGCTCAAGATATTTTCAAGTTTTATTCCATTGCATAAAACCCCACTTGTGACTTTTTTTTTTTTTAAAGCTTTTACGTGTCTTGAAAAGGCGGTTGCTAGCAAGCGGCTAAATGAGAATACAGAGGTTGTCGGGAATATTAAATGTCGTCACTGCAAACAGGTAAACTCATCTACTCACTAGTCCGCTTTCACAGCCTCATTGTGTTTATAATCATGCTCTTGCAAACTATTCAAATTCACACTTTCAGGGAAAATGTTGTTTTAATAAAGAGTTATTGGAAGATTAGTGATGGTGACGTTCAAGTCGAGCGACCATGGTGTAGTGTGTTTATAGCCTAAGGTTATAGCTTTATTTCTGACGATTGTATTTAGACTTCAAAATTCATAAAAGTTGTATTTGTTTGTGGATATTATATTGATGGACAAAACGTGTAAGTATCATAAACGTGTGTTGATCACAGAGCTTATTTTTAGCGATAATTGAAAAGCCTGTTGAAAAATCCTCTTGGGTTTTTGTTGGCCTACAGAAATACATAATCTCTGCACCACTCTATTTTCAATATTCATAGTGTAAAGCAAACAAATATATAGATAAAAAAAATTATAAATACAAAACAGTGTTAATGAGTCTTCATATAACAAAGAGAAAATAGTTGAAATCTGTTTGTTTCAATAAAAAGTCCACCACGGGGTCGTAAAAGCGCCTGCAGCTACAGTAGCACCAAAACATGAATTTATAGTATGTCCATAACTTAGCATAGCTTTCATGCTTTGTATTAGATATTTGTAGAATTGATTAAAGCTGCCAGAGTGTTAAGATACATTGGTGTTAATGGTACATAGATAGGTTGACAGACATACTTTATTGGTCCCCAAGGGGAGATTCAGACCAAAAGTTTCAAAGCAATAGACCACATTATTCTTAAGACCAAGAATCTTGAAATAAAGACAATTCATCAAAAATATCTGTCCATGTTCTGTCAGAAATAAAAAGATTATCTTTAAAAACCCTCATTATGATTTTAATCTTATCGCAAATGATCTGTTCTAGTCTTTCGCTGTGACACGGTTTCCACAGTTATGGCTTTCTCCTATAAGCTCTTTCCTTTTTTTATCTCTCGCCAAACAATTCAAAGCTTGGATGTAGATGCTGTGGAACACTTTTCATTAACTGACTCGACGTCTTTCAATAGTTAAAAAAACAAACGCTTGTCAGAAATGTGTTATTCACTCATATTCTTCACATTTGTGCATTTGTGTGCATTGATTAGCCAAATGGATTTTGTCCACTAATGAAAAGCACACATTTCACACATTCCTTGTGAATCTTAACATTTACACTTCTTTAAGTTGTCGGTGTAGGTCACTCTCGTCAGCTTGTTCTCATTTCACAGGCGTTCTTGTGTGTATGAAAGGTTAGCGCAAATTAATTTGAAGATGTTAGATTGTGGAGTGAGATCAAGACTATTTCATGAATGTATGTAATATAATTATGCAATTTAGTCACTGTTATTTTTCACCTTCTTTGACAAAATGAATTGATATATATATATATATATATATATATATATATATATATATGTGTGTATATGTGTGTATGTATGTGTGTGTGTGTGTATATATATATATATATATATATATATATATATATAAACTTTGTGCGTCACATGGCAGTTAAAATAGGTAGTAGGTAACCCATATGCCTAGAAATTATAAATAAATAAACCAATACATGTGCATCTCAATTAGCCAATCATATACTGTACATCTGATATATTCAGCTCAGTCAACTAGGTGGTAAAATATTTTTTTTATTTACAATACATCTTGAGACAACTAGGTGTAGTTAGTTAATAGCCTTGTTTTCCCCACGAACATAACACAACGTCTTCTCGTTGTGTGACATGTTGGATCCATTCAGTATAGCAGTTATTCTACATCTCACAAACCTTTATGTTCAGTTTTATTGTAACATCAAATCGTGCCATTTAGTTTGTATCATTTAGGGTCTTAGGGATGGCCTTTTAGGCTTTGCTTTATGAATGCAATGCTAATCGTGCAATTCAAATCCATAGACGCTGGGAAAATCCACAGTGAGAAACGATTAATTTCTCCTGTACACATTTCTCAAAGGACGGTAATATATAATGGTCCAACTTTGAATGTGTTAGTGAATTTATGAGCGGAGGCTTAACCACTCAATACACTACCCTATATTTCCAGTGTGCAGATCCTCATTCATTTTTGTAATTCATGTATATTGGAATGATAATATTTACTTAAAAGTGTACAGTGTCTCCCTCTCTGTGTTTGTTTTATGAAGGACAGTCACGGAGACAGGCCACGGGTTCATAAAACATGTCTGATTAAAAGGATTTTTTGTCCTCAAGCTCATTTTTCAATTTGGTTTTTCTAAACTAGAGCAAAAACTAGGATGGAAGGAGGCAGCGTTGCATGGCACAGGTGTTTTGCACTAGTTTTTACAGCAGGGTGGCTTTTCCAGGGCACTTTTTTGTCTTTTCTATGATATGCTGGCACTTTGGAAATTTTAATGCATACAATATTTTGCTGACTGCTAAATCAGTTTTAGGTATTTGGGATGTATGAGGAGGATAGGCCGATGTGGTTTTGGTTAGAGGATGATGGATTTTTCTTTGTGAGCTCTCTGACATTAAGCGAATGCAGAGATGGTCAGGTAAATACAGTAGATATGATGATTTTGAATCAGTGTTTGAATCTGCTGCAAAAACTATGCAAAAACAATGTTAAGAGTTGATAACTTTGTTTGCGCAAATCTGCTCTTTTCAGTGAATTTGATTCAAAATCTCTAATTCAACAATTTTTGTTGTTGTTGTTTGGACAACATAATTTAGATTTTATTAAAGCTATATAAATTGATATATATAAAAAGCTATTTAAAGTGAAAATCTTGCCAAAAATATGAGATGGTAGTAAAAATAATGTAAAATCAGTGGTGCAAGGACAAATTTAGATTTCAGAGCTCGAATGCAAAAAATTGCAAGCGACGTAAAGCTTCTTGGGGGAGCTAAAAACTGTTGTGAGAATTTTGTAAGTGTAAAGTATCTCGGGGAACACAAACATATTGAGAAAACACGAAAAATTATTTTTAAATATACTGTCATTTTTCTTCCCATCTTGTATTTTTCCATCATCATGCCCCATTATGGATGTACACAACATGACAAATTGATATAGTGAAGATCATTTTTTTCTAGTAATGCTCAGCTCTTTCCTGCGTCCTTATTGCTTGATATTGCTCTTTGTGAGTGCAATGCTCCTACTGAGTGTCTCTCTATCTGGAAGTCTTTGTCCAGTAATCATTAGGGGTGGGTATTGACACAAATTTCACAATTCGATTTGATTTTGATACACAAGCTTGCAATTCGATTTGATTTCGATTCAATATTGATTATTTTGGATATCAGGTACAATAGGCAACATGGCAAATTTTCTCAAGGAAAACAAATCTCTTAACTAATGCTGTAAACTATGGGAGTCAGTTGTAGCCTACTAGGCTTTCATTAGCCTACTATAATATTAAAGGTAAAAAATAACTGATTTGTATACAAACACTCAAATTACACTATTTCTTTTTCTAATTATAAATTATATGAAATATAAACATTTAAATGGTGACTGTCATAAAAACTTGCCATATGTATTCAAACATGCATTAAATATTGAAGAACATGAACAAATTATAATGAATATGTAAAATATTGCATATATTTAGCAAAATGCTCCTCTCTAAAGTAATTTTTTCTAGCTGACTAACGAGTTTATGGTCACTGGATATGGTTTTGCTGAGGTAAAGTGACATTACATGACATTGTTTACGAGCTGTTTCACTGACGTCTTTCCACGGTTGAAACACTGATTAAGCGATTCCATGTAACATGATACGGATTTCGATAAGTTGTACTCTATCTTTTAACACACTTTCAGATGCTTTTTCATGTTTATTTCGCGCTGGAACTGGTATTATTAAGGCGGAAGAGAAGATCATGTTGCTTCTTGATCATGTTGCTTCTCTTGAGCTGAGCTGCGCCAGACCGATCTCACGCCACAACCCAAAACGGTATTTAAGTTTTTGAATTTCGTAAGAAAATGGACATAATTTGAAATCTGAGACTTTTTTTCATATCAATAGTAACAAAGCACAAAGATTATTGCGATTTATTGGATGGTATGCACGCTACAATGTTCTATTCATTCATCAACTGAAAACAGGATGACTAGCCTAATCGATTCTTGGGATTTAAGAATCGATATTGGTTCGTAAAAATGAGAATCGATTAAAATCGAGAAATCGATATTTTTACCCAGCCCTAGTAATCATAGCAGTAATCATAGAGCAGAAATGACATCAAAATGTTATATAAAGTCATGAGAATACATTGGTCAAAAGTTGTTGGAGGGCAGACTTTTGCAGCCACAATCAATTATCAAATGAGGTTACAGTACAGAAGCGCCTTGAAACTTGGAGGCTGCAGGATTTGATTTGGTTTATTGCAGTGAACTGAAAACCGAGACCATTCAGCTATGAATCGGATCCTCATTCAATATTTGCCGAGGTTCAATGATTATGACCTATGAGATTGCAGCGCACTGGTGGGGAAGTCATAATCAATTCCCACGTCCCTGATGAAGAATCGCATTCCCCTTAAATCAATTATCCCATGTGTCTGAGACATATGCTACATCTCAAGTGTCGCCTTCCAAACACACACACAGGAGTCTGAAGTCTGCTGTTAATTCATTTGTTTGATGAAGGACTCTGTGTATTCCTGTTGTCATGGATCTGTTGGCTTTGAATTATGGTCTTCAGGTCACATGTAAGCACTGGATTTTTCACAGTCTTCTGGCTGGGTGTTAGTGCTGCCATTGAAATGTGTGTAGGATCCTACAAACCCTCCATCATATGAAAGGTCAAAGTGACAAAGTCATCAATAGGCCGTTGGGGGCTCCTCTGGGAGCCTTGTAGGCTTGAAAACAGCCGCCCTGCCATTGGTTTAATCCTTTCTGTGCATCTCCTTTAGATGGCCTTTATCCATCTCTGCTTGTTCACCTAATCTCATTTTGGCAACTAATGCCCTGCCCCTGAAAAGTTTGCTGACAGATCACTTGGAGATAATGACTTACATACACCAACAAATTGAATCTCTTGAGTTCTTAAACCTCGAGGGAAAGACTCGTGCTGCTATTTACTAGTCTGCTCTTAGAATATAGTAACAATCAGTGGTTAAATTGGGCCGGGGCTCTGGGGCTCAGCCCCGGCACATAAGCCTGCTCGTTTGCAGTCAGTTGCCTACTGGAAATTATGTCACATAAAATTTGATTAAAGTGAAGATTTTAATAACATATTTCTGACAATAAATGAAAGATTTTTGAAATGGCATGTCTATTTTGTCTCGGCGGAGCTGAGATGAGAACAATCGGAACACGGCCGTATTCCTGTTCAGCTGCTAAATCTCTTTGTCAGTCGACCATGATCGCCCACCGCTCGCGCACGCATCTAGGTGACACGGATAAATGTACGCAAAAGTTCCAGAAATGTACAAAAAGTGCCCTGGCCTTGAATGACAAGTTAAGGAAAATGAGACTAAATCAAAATTAAATAACCAAGACTAGGTTGACCATGTGATTTTTCTCAGGAGGTGTTTTGAGCATTTTACTTCAGACACCGGATTATCAGCAAACTGCCAAGAGAACTGCTAGCTGGCTACTCAAAATAAACTAGCAATATATTCAGTCAGCATATTTGTATTTGATCTGTGTGAATTACAGAAATATAAGACTTGCTTGACCTACATTTAGCTACCAAGCAACCTTTCCACAAGGATAGATTGATTTTATTTTTGTGACTTCTGCATATCTTGATGAGAAATAATGCAGAGTAGGATGTGCTCCCGGACCCCCCTAGGGAGAGCACCCCCACATAATAAATCCCAATTTAATGGGATTTATTATACACACACATACACGCACACACACATATAATGTGCACACACATTTTTTACATGAAAACTCTCATACTAGATGCAATTAATCGATACACACACACACACACACACACACACACACACACACACACACACACACACACACACACACACACGTGTGTATATATATATATATATATATATATATATATATATATATATATATATATACAGGTCCTTCTCAAAAAATTAGCATATTGTGATAAAGTTAATTATTTCTCATAATGTAATGATACAAATTAAACTTTCATATATTTTAGATTCATTGCACACCAATTGAAATATTTCAGGTCTTTTATTGTTTTAATACTGATGATTTTGGCATACAGCTCATGAAAACCCAAAATCTCAAAAAATTAGCATATCATGAAAAGGGTCTCTAAACGAGCTATTAACCTAATCATCTGAATCAACTAATTAACTCTAAACACCTGCAAAAGATTCCTGAGGCTTTTAAAAACTCCAAGCCTGTTTCATTACTCAAAACCGCAATCATGGGTAAGACTGCCGACCTGACTGCTGTTCAGAAGGCCATCATTGACACCCTCAAGCAAGAGGGTAAGACACAGAAAGAAATTTCTGAACAAATAGGCTGTTCCCAGAGTGCTGTATCAAGGCACCTCAGTGGGAAGTCTGTGGGAAGGAAAGAGTGTGGCAAAAAACGCTGCACAACGAGAAGAGGTGACCGGACCTTGAGGAAGATTGTGGAGAAGGACCGATTCCAGACCTTGGGGGACCTGCAGAAGCAGTGGACTGAGTCTGGAGTAGAAACATCCAGAGCCACCGTGCACAGGCGTGTGCAGGAAATGGGCTACAGGTGCCGTATTCCCCAGGTCAAGCCACTTTTGAACCAGAAACAGCGGCAGAAGCGCCTGACCTGGGCTACAGAGAAGCAGCACTGGACTGTTGCTCAGTGGTCCAAAGTACTTTTTTCGGATGCAAGCAAATTTTGCATGTCATTCGGAAATCAAGGTGCCAGAGTCTGGACGAAGACTGGGGAGAAGGAAATGCCAAAATGCCTGAAGTCCAGTGTCAAGTACCCACAGTCAGTGATGGTCTGGGGTGCCATGTCAGCTGCTGGTGTTAGTGCACTGTGTTTTATCAAGGGCAGGGTCAATGCAGCTAGCTATCAGGAGATTTTGGAGCACTTCATGCTTCCATCTGCTGAAAAGCTTTATGGAGATGAAGATTTCATTTTTCAGCACGACCTGGCACCTGCTCACAGTGCCAAAACCACTGGTAAATGGTTTACTGACCATGGTATTACTGTGCTCAATTGGCCTGCCAACTCTCCTGACCTGAACCCCATAGAGAATCTGTGGGATATTGTGAAGAGAAAGTTGAGAGACGCAAGACCCAACACTCTGGATGAGCTTAAGGCCGCTATCGAAGCATCCTGGGCCTCCATAACACCTCAGCAGTGCCACAGGCTGATTGCCTCCATGCCACGCCGCATTGAAGCAGTCATTTCTGCAAAAGGATTCCCGACCAAGTATTGAGTGCATAACTGAACATAATTATTTGAAGTTGACTTTTTTTTTTACTTCTTTTATTGGTCAGATGAAATATGCTAATTTTTTGAGATAGGAATTTTGGGTTTTCATGAGCTGTATGCCAAAATCATCAGTATTAAAACAATAAAAGACCTGAAATATTTCAGTTGGTGTGCAATGAATCTAAAATATATGAACGTTTAATTTTTGTCATTACATTATGGAAAATAATGAACTTTATAACAATATGCTAATTTTTTGAGAAGGACCTGTATATTATATAAACAAAAACTTGTTCAATTGATTTGACAGCACTAATAAATAAACATCTTAATAAATGTATTAATATACATTGCTGGGGTAATGCATTACCAGTTTAACGCAAGTTATGTAATCAGATTACTTTTTTTCAAGTAACTAGTAAAGTAATACATTACTTTTAAATTTACATAAAAATATCAGAGTTACTTTTTCAAATAAGTAATGCAAGTAACTTTGTTTTCCCATGTGTTGACTGACAGCTCTCCTGTCCTCATGTTGAGAGAAATCATGAGCAAGTGCAGAGGAGTTGTGCGCTGTGTGAACATGATGCTTATTGTAGTTCTAGAAATGCATTTACTCATTTCACTTGCACTGAAACATACTTAGTTTGCATTTCCACTGTTTTGGAATACTGAATCTATTACACAATCATGCAATAATTAAATAGGCCTATGTTAAATTACACAAAATACACTTTGTTTAATGTTTAATATCACTTTACTCTTTCCTTTTCCTGACCTTTAAGGATCAGATTCAACTAATTGATTCAAGGATCCAATTAGCTAATAAGCAAAAATGACTTTAGATAAACATCACATTTGTGTGCTTAATATTTTAATATAATATTTTCTTCTTAATATTTTTATGGAAACTGTGAAACACTGGGGTAAGAAAGAAAATGCATTTTTATTTAGCATGGACGTTCTAAATGACCGTAAATATATTTAAAATGTTTCAAAAATGAAAGAAATCAAGTTCAAATTAGTTACAAGAATCCTGAAAAAAATATATCAGTTTCCACAAAAATGTTTAAGCAGCCCAACTGTTTTAAACATTATTATTTTTATTATTAAGAACCATTATTAATAATTGCACAACAATACTAATTGATGATAATTGCACACCAAATCATCATATTATTATGATTTCTGAAGGATCATGTGACACTGAAGATGGCTGCTGAAAATTTAGCAAAATATTTTTAATTAAAAATATATTACAATTAGCATCAACATTAACATCAATTGTAATATTTGTACTGCATTTTGACCAATCAAAAGCATCTTTGATAAGCATATGAGACTTATTTCAAAAACTTAAAATAATCTTTAATAATTCCAAACCATTGAACGAGTTCAGGAGTTCAAACCTTTGTCTCATGGTCAGTGGTTTCATGGTTTTCTCATTCGTACTCATTGCAGCTTGACATTGAGGGCAGTTAAACATAAATCCACTGCCTTAATTTTTTGAAGCAATTTCTTCGCTGTTGTGAAATACTGTAGCTTAAAAACATTGGGATATTAAAAAAAAATCCATGGTTGTTCATGGGTTTTGCTTTCATTTATTAATGGTGTGAGGTGCATTTTGACATTTTGTCGGGTACAATATCCTGCTTACACTTTGAGATGTCTACATTTCCAAAATGGATCCTTTGATAATGTGTGTGATTGACAGGTCTACATGTCTTGAATAGAAATATCTAGACCTTAAGGATATGGATAGTAGGACATGATTGCACAAAGTGTCCTTCTAGATTTGCGTGAAGTGCTTTCACTTTTAAGTTATTTTCAGCAAAATGCCTCATCAATATTTTTTCCACTATTCCTTGGGTGAATCTCAAACAAAAAAAAAGAAAAAGAAAAAAACTGTCAAGAAAATGCCTGGGTCATTTTTCACCCCAAAATCAAAAGACCAAAATGGGAAAATATATTCCGTTTATTTTAGTACCTTTGTTGTATTGTATCCATTGAGACAATCTTTTTCTGACCGTATTTAACATTAGAATAAATAAATACAGTTGTGGTCATACATTTGCATACAGTACACATTGCAGAATCTGCAAAATGTTAGTATTTTTTTTTTTTTTACAAAATAATAGGATTCTATTTTTTTTAATTTAGTACTGTCCTGAATAAGATATTTCACATGTTTACATATAGTCCACAAGACAAAATAAAAGCTGAATTTATAAAAAAATACTGTTCTAAAGTTTCATTGATTTTCAATCTGCGTCGTTACCTAGTTGTTCATGAGTCCCTTTGTTTGTCCTGAGTAATTAAACTGACCAATGTTCTTCAGAAAAAATCCTCCAGGTCCTGCACATTCATTGGTTTTCCAGCATTTTCTGCATATTTAAACTCTTTCCAGCAGTGACTGTCTGATTTTGTGATCCCCATTTTACACTGAGTACAATTGAGGGACTCAAAATCAAAAATCAGACATTGAATAAATGTAAAAAGTTACTTATTTGTACAGTTGATTCGTTTTTTTTCTGCAAGCTGCATAATTTTTCCTCCTCAGATGGATATAGTATGTATGAAAATACATGGCCGTCATCACTCGCCTTTATAAGGTTAAAATGTCTTATTTGTTTGCACATAAGCTAGTAACTAGTGTTAAAGATGCAATACATAATGACACTGGTGTCATGGGTTAACTTTTAGTACTGGCTGGAGGTCAAAGTTCAGCCCCATGCGCAGCCATTCCATATACAGCTGTGACTGATTCATGATGCGTTACAGTACCTCTTTCTAGATCGTGAACATTAATGCTTTTGGCCTTTAAGTCAGCAGCCTGGCACTCCTTCATAGGATCCAAGATCAAAATCACCACAAGCCACAGATCAGCTGTAAGCGTTATCTTTGAACATGCTACAGGCAAAAAATTTCAAATACAAATGTGCCGTGTTGAACACTACAGACACGCAGACCAAGTCATCTCAGAGCCGCATTGAGCGGCTGATTGATTTTGTCGTAAATGCTCCACGAATTTACACAAAGGCTTGTCTATTGTTCATTATCTACCTAGCAACTCACCAGGAGAAGCTTCTGGAAATAAGAATAACAAATAAGATGAGCTTGTGGGGGCGTTCAGAGGCCACAAGACCCGCGGCTGTTGATGCCCTGCGCACAAATCCGAGTACATTTCAATGAAAACCATCATGTTCCATTGCTCTTATCAAAGTCTGTGCTGTAGACTTAAAGGTGCTCTAAGCGATGTCACACGTTTTTGTCACATACAGCAAACATCTCCTCACTATCCGCTAGCTGCCTGTCCCCTGAACACACTGTTAAAAAACACGGTCTCTGCAGACTCCCCAGGCTCCACAAATGGGGCAACTGGGGCAACCCGCACCACGAAACATAACAAACAGTGTTCCAGCCAATAACCGACAAGAAGGACTTGGGGGTGGGGTTTGGGGGGTTAGTGCGCGTACCCAGTCTGCGGGGTGTTGAGGAGAGAGAAGCATGAAGAGGGAAGATTGAATTATATTCTCTTTAAGTTTGACATGGCCGACACACGACCAAAGAGACAACGTTCCAATGAACAAACAGCAAAGAGGGAAAAAGGATAAGAAACGCGCCAAGTCCCGAATTTACACCGGAGAAGCCTTCGAAAGGTGGCAAGAACTCCGCCGGCAGAAGGGCTTCCAATCCGACAACAGCTCTGTTTTTGCCTGCATGTTCGCCTAACCAACATAAGGATATAATTAGCCAGAACTATGCAATCAGCGTTAACTTTGGTGAATACAACACAGGTTTATAGCAGCTAGCGATCGATCTCTATTGTAAATGATCAAGCAAACTCACAGTAGGGCGACAGTTTGTGTGAATGATTGTTTTCACCCACTGTTTGTTATGAATTTGAATGTTCATTTATAGACTATTGACAACTTTGACTAAATTTGTTTACGACGGAGCCGTTGTTTATGCTCACTTGGAAACGCGAAGCTAAAGTTATCTTGTTATTATTGCGTCCTTGTATGGGCACGGAAGGGAGGGGGAGGAGACGGGATGAGGAGGAGGGAGGGAGGGTCTTCGTTTTGTTTGACAGTACTTCGAACGTCAACAAGAAGGGATGTCACCCGACATCGCTTAGAGCACCTTTAAACCGTGTCCTCCACTGTAGGCCTGCACTTTTTAAAAGACGACTATATCTACATTCTGTCCTTTGATATTTTTCCACGTGATGATTCTTTGGACTGCGGATGAGATGATGGTGTGATAACTTTAGAGCGTCCTGACAGTTTTACTGGTAAGCCACTGCTGATCAGAAAATTGGATCTAAATAAGATTTCTATACAGACGCTCAGTGCGGCGGTGTTTAAACACAGGTGATATAGGCTACATTGTAAGAGTTTTTTTGAATTAAAACAAGCTTAAATTCGATGTCTCCTTCGTCCAGCAGCGTCTGTTAATCAGACGTTTCCTTTTGTTGTGGCAGATTGGATGAGCCGCATCTTAATAACAGAGGTGGATCTGCCGAGGGAATATGGGAACCAAATTGAAAATGTTTGTCTAGAATATAAGATAAATTTTCCCTGCACATCTGGGACTTACCTATATTGTAACATAGATGGTAGTGTTTTGGCTATAATAAAAGATGAGCATAAGTCAAAAATTATAATTTTGTAGTACATGTATTGTTTATTTAAAGGAGCAGAACGCATCCACTTTAAAATGCATTGAAGAAATCAATAGTATTTTTGATATGTTAAAGTGTAATTTCAGGGCCAATATAGTGGCATCAAAAAGTGGTCTGTTTTATGTGAGTTAAAAATAACATTTAGAGCCGGTTTGTCCAAATAAGCACTCCTTATACCGACCTTTTATATAGTGCACATTTTGAGGGGAAAGGAATTTTATAATGATGTACGAAATCATAGTAGACATTCTTGAGGGCACTCATTCGGTCCCATAATGCACCGCAATAACTAGTCATTCATCTCGCCAGAAGATGCCATCCAAAACAGAATCATAAGGCATTGTCACATTGTTCTGTACATTTTTGAGGGTGAAATCCAGTGATTTCAATATGAATCCATGCATTGGATTTCACAAAAGCTTGAAAGATTTTGCCATGTAGGTTTCTAATTGGGTTTATTTGAATTTGCTGCGTTGACTATGCCACAATATTAGATATAGAGTAAGGAACTTTGTTTTGAATCTTTATTATTATTATTATTATAAATTGTTTTTGTAATAAAGTAAGTTTGACATAATTATGGTGGTCCTTTGTCATGGTGGCCGTCATGTTGAGATCACACGGCCAGCTAAATTATTGCACTTTTAGTTGGGGAATACGTTAATCATAGTTATTAAACAGCTCCCAGATATTGCTATAATTTCCACAGTCTATGCTTTTACATAATCAAAATCAGTAGGCATACGTGTAGTACTGTAAAGGGTTTAGGGTGGTGTTTTGGACAGGACCTCAGTGCACCTTTGTCTAAAAATAACCCATGTGGATTTTCAAATTTACCAGAGGCTCAAGGAATGCATGGATTTCTTGCTTGTATTTAAAATGGTAAAAATATTTTGGCAACGCCTCCGACCTTAACACGGAGCTCTACACAGAGATATGCTACCAAACCACCTGTAAGTGTAGAGCTTTATTCAACCATCTGTGCAAGAGCATTCAGACGATTTTGAGAAAGGTTGTAAGGTCATTTGCTCATTTTAAAAAGCACATTCAAGCATTAATCTGTTTTTTTATGTTAGTATAAATAATTACCAATACTATAATTTACAAAGCAGCATGTTACATCCAGATGCCTTGCCTTTTCCTTTGTGTATATCACAGGTTCTTGGTGTGAACACATTTAATTAGTCATTATTATAATAACACATAAACGCAAACGTGCCCACATGCACACGCACGCATGCATGCACGCACGCACGCATGTCTGACTCCATTACTGTCAATGCACCCAGGAGAGATCGGCAGTCAGCATTAAACCGGTGATGAAATCTTTCATTACTGCCTTATTGATGTAGCTGTACTTGTGGGATCTTATTTGCTACCAAACCTCTCCTGCAAATAAAACTTAATGAGACGACGTTTCAACACTTGCTTTTCTTCTGATAGCATTTCAAAACACGGGAACTCCCTCTAGCCCTCTGTCTGGATGCATCTGCAACCTGAATAGACTCTAGTTATCGGCAAGCTAAATTGACAGCTGAAGCCCACTGCTGTGTATGTTTGGGAGCTGTTTTTCCTCTCGTTCCAGGTAGATGAAATGCAGTGTGCCAAAGGCCATGTTTGGATGGAAAATGGAATCAAACGTGTATGTTCTTCACCTTGAGGTGCTTTCTGTGTGGTAAATCATTGGTTATTCATCATGATTAGTTTTATGCTGTGCCACACTCCATCAGCAGTCCGCTAAAAGTTCATTCATCAATGCCATAGTCTTGCCATTCAAACCCAACTTGTTATTACAATGCTATTACATTGTAATAAGACATTAACAAGACGTGCAAATGCTCTTGTCCTTAATAGAGAGAGAACAGTAAGTTTTAAACAAGCTAAATGTGAAAGAGAAGTCTTGATGTAAAAGGTATACTGTATATGGGCAGTTGTCTCGGCAATGTTACAGACTTGAACATATTAAACAAATTATTTAAAGCCCTATTTCAACCAAATAAAGTGTAGCTGTGATACTTACACAGAATTCAATTTCAAACCAAGCTGTTGGTCAATGCGACGAACCCATTGTGAAATCTGTGTGAGGAAATATTTTGCTCTCACGCAACAAAAGTTGAATGTGACCACACTTTCTTAATGGACTATAAAAAATGCCACAGATAAACATTGCACACTAGAATTTGAGACCCAGCCAGGGAGTTAGCACAGAACATACTAGCTGATCTACTACAGCATGTGCTCGATACACTTACTGATAAAGACGAAAGATTGCTCTGTTTGTACACTGAGCCATACAAGATTAATCTGTTGTATCACTAACATCACCCAAGGATATGAATTCAAAATGCCAAACGAAATCTCAGAAAGCCTTTGTTTGTTGGGCCTCGATGAGACATTCTTTTCATCTCCAATGAGAAGTATTCAACTGAGTTTATTCAATTTAGGGCTCAATGCTTGGTGGACTGAACCTAATAGTTGTTTATAGTCTGGTAAAAAGAAGGGACAGCTCAGCCTAGGGCGGCATATCATTGCTTTTGTGTTTAAATTGGAGATGGGTCTCGCATGGATATAGCCTAAGGTCTGCTTTTGAGATATGCTTTATGTCATCACACTAAACTCATCTCCTTGAGCTCTGGAAAGATGGGAACATGCTCTTTTGAATTTTATGTGTCATACTGTACATATGTCATATTATTTTTCCATTTTCCATTATTGTTATCAACTGTATAATTAAATTTGTAATTGAACTCATTCTATTGCATTTCAGTACAAATAAAAGGTTGCTGTAAGGAAAACACCCAGTGCTTGAATGCATTCACATTAGTTTTGCGCTAATCAGGCCATAGTGGATTGAAACATATGCATAAAAGACCTTGACTCTGTGTGTTGTATTCCGATGGAGGATATAATGTTTCCTGTATGTGTTTCATACTGTCACAGGGATTTCAGTGGCTTTGCAGTTATGAACACCTGAGCTCAATTCCACACGGGGGTAGTGGTCGATATGTCTTTACAGGCCACTGTGTAAAACAAGGAGGTGTTGAGATGCAGTCAACCTTTTGTTTTAAGGGGTCATGACATGTTGTGGCTGCGAGCAGTGCTCTGACATATAAAGAGCTTTAGGATATTTACAGACGGAAGAAAGGCTGAATTTGTAAGTGATATGTGTACCTGTATATTTTGTTTAAAACAAAAACAATTGAGATTTGTGCAAAAAAAAAAAATTGAAATAATGAATGCAATATGATTGTGATTGTGTTTAAAACAACACAGGAACACTTTATTTAATGGAGATTAATGTAAAATTCAATATATGGAGAAAACAAAATTACATTAAATAGCATACCAACGCCATTTGTTCTGATAAGTGCTTATCATGCCCGCATATTCCTAAAAATAAATGTTTGAGCTGAATTTCATTGGGTGAACCTTACATTGTGGCTGTGTGTGTGTGTGTTTGAATTAGTTTAGGGATTATTGTGTCTGCCGGTAAATGATGTATCAGTAGCGACGAGCAGGCTTCTGGATTTCACCGATTACACGCTGGAGCAGCAATCTGTGCAGTCAAGGTTACAGATAAGGATTAAACACGTAACCGGCGCAATAACGCTGCATGGAATGCAGGCCAAGCGCACGCCCAGCGAATCATGCGTGACTGTCACTGCTGCGAGCAGAGTCAGAAGCACGTTTGATGGAAATGTTGATATCAGATCACAGCGGAGAGCCGTTTCTCGTAACGGTTCATTCCACGCGCATGTGCTTTCCCATACCTGACGTGGAACAAAATGCCAAATGCGTGTTGTTAAGCACACGGGAGATGCACATTAATTAGGTCATTGCAAACTGTGGCACGCTAATTGCAGCATTGTGATTCTTAATTGCGGAATTGTTGGAATCTGTTTAGGAGGCTAATGCCCGAGACAGCTGGTGCGCACATTTTCCATTTTCCATTTTTTTTCCTTCATTTTCATCTCTTTTTTGGATTTCGTCCTCTGGGATAGCATCCAAACGCACAGTATGAGTCCTTTTCGCCATGTTTTCCTAAATTATGTGTTGCGTTGTGTTGTGTGTGTGTGCGCGCGCGTGTGCGTTTAGAGTGAAAGAATATTCATTTTTCTGTGTATGCCTGTAAATAATTCTGCACGCATGCATGTGCGTGTATCTGTGTGGGGTCATTTTGAGTTCACCTATGCCTGTGTGTGTATCTGTGAGGTTATTTTAACCCCATTTTAATAGTTAATGCACACACAAAAACACAACTCCCTGTGGTAATTACATATAATTACATTTATAAGGAAATCATGGCAATGAATTATTTTGTTCCATTATTTTCTCCTTATGTTACAGTAAATGCAGAACTGATTTGACATTTGTTTCGCTCGGTAAAAAAAAGAAGACAAATTAGGTGTTTACAAGCAGTTAAAAGCAATAGTTCACCTAAAAATGACAATTCTGTCATCATCCATAGAAGAAAGAAAATTGAATGTGTTTCGAATGATGTGCGGGTGAGTAACCTAAATGATGGCAGAATTGTCTTTTTTTTTCAGTTGAACTGTTCTTTTATTTCTACCTGGGATGGTTAATGCGACTGCACTAATATATTTTTAGCTGATCAATGCGAACTGAAATTCCCCGGAGAAGTTGCCTAAATTTAGGAAGAGGCCGCTGATCTTGGTCGATACTTGTTTGTAATGGTGGGCGTTAAAAAGCCCTCCCAGTGCGACAAGATGCCTCTTTTTTTTGCTTTATAGATTGTTCTTTGTTTGAACTCTCGCTTTTTCAGATATTCGTTTTATCATTGACATCTCCCATTGAGACTGTTTTAAAATAGCTCGGCATCAATTTGTTTACTTCAAGTATTGCTATATGAGATGCCTTTCATCTAGACTGAAATGAGAGTAGAAATGTGATATAATTCCTAATTAATGCAGAATGTTTTTTCTCAAACAATTAAAAGAGTAGACAAAAACTTTATTTAACATAATGTAGGATTAGCATGTTAGTTTTCTCGGGTAACCTTAACTATTGGGCTAATGACGTTGTCTGAACCTATTAATTCATTACAAATAATTTAAAAAATGCAATTTATACAATGACTTGATGTTTGGGTGCACTGTAAAACGTGCCCTAACATTGTTTCACAAAGTAAAAAAAAAAAAAAGAAAAAAAAAATATATATATATATATATATAATTCTTTTTTTTTAAGAGTATGTTTTACAAGAAAAGACTTCTGACTTTTCTCTAACTTCTTAGTCATGTTTAATTCAATGCGTTAATTGGAGTTTCTTTGAAACAATTTGCTAGTAAATTTCACAAATAGTTACAAAGTAAATTGCACATCAGATTTATTTTTTCAGTGTGATACAAAAATTCAGTTAAACAATATAAAGACATTTTTCTATTAGTTTATCGATTATTATTTATATTGTATATTAATTTAATGAATGTATATTTATCTGTTATTATATATTACTGTTATTTTATCTAAACTGCTTCACTACTTATTTGGAAAAAAAATTTCATACCAAATCAAAGTCATGTGGTGCGACCAACACACAGAAACATGCAGAAACAACAACAACAACATACAACAGGAAATGATATCATAGTGCGGATCCCTGCTGACCCTCATGACTATGTCAAGGTCTTCAATACAATATCAGATCATTTGATGTTTTTTTAATGACATTTTCAGGTTGTAAAATGTAATTTGGTGCAACCCAAAAACGTAATGATTACCTTGTAAAATATATAATTTGTGTTCAAAGTGTAAGTAAAATATTACTATATAGGCCTACTTGACATTTAAATTGAACTTTTCTTGAAAATGATGTTAAGTTTTTCAAAACCTTATGAAATCAACATTAATACAAAGAGTACATTTAAAGAGCCTGCCAAATGTGTTTTAGAAATGTTTTTCCTTTTCTTCATTGAGGACACTTTTGTTTGACATTGACTGTGTGAAACTCTGTGTCTTACAGAACTTGCTGATCCGCTATGGCTACCTTACGCTTTGGGCAGCACATCATTAAATCCTCTGCTGTGTTTTTGAAGACGGAGTTGTCCTTCGCACTTGTCAACCGAAAGCCGGTCGTGCCTGGCCGTATCCTTTTCGGGTTTACCATAGTGACTGGGGTATTACACTGAGGTGAAGCAAGGTAGGATTTTCTGTCTGTCTTTCCCCTGTCGTCTCTGTTTACTGTGGTATATAGTGTACTCAGAAGAGCAGTTCTGCTTGGTCTGACCTTTGCATTAGGCCATATCAACAGATGTTTGTGATCCAACCTTTCAGAACCGGCCATCTTTGGGAAGAAAGCTTTTGGATTGGCTAAAAGTTTTTCAATTTACTGGTATATTTTGAACTGTAATGAACTTAGGGTCTTTCGCAGTGGGTAGCTCTAAGAACTTAGTTCTAGGAACCAGCCACTAGGGTGGTTCCCGGAGAACTAATGGTTCACTTAGGAACATTTTCCTGGTTGCATTCGCACCGCTAGTAGGAACTCTGAAGTGACGTAAGCAGCACTTGTGACTTTTTATTTTGACAACGCTGAGAACGCCAGAGCCTGAGCACTCAGCGCTCGCATTCTCCGTGTTCATTATTTTACGATCTGTCTTACGCCTGTTTCACACATACTCTGTGTGCAGTGCGTATGCGGCACAGGAGCTATTGTGCTTTCACATATGCTGCGTTTGCAGTGCACAACTGATCTACGGCTGTACCACAAACACAACATTTACTCTCTATTTTTTATTTCAGATCAATATGTTTATTATCAGCGTCTTTTATAAAATAATATAAAAAAAGTTTTAGTATTGCGATTCACAGACGCATTCACGTTTATACTCAATACACTTAAAAAACGTATTATTCAATGCATTACTTCTGTATAGATTTAATTCTTAAGTTGCTCAAGCAAGTGGCAAAAATATTTAACATCTGGCCCTACTCATGTTAGTATCGCAAACATTTTAAATTAAAACATTCAATTTACAAAGGCAGCTATCTCATACATTTTCTTTTGCATTTAAATCTTTTTTTATAAGAAATATTGTGGGTCACAAAGAACTTGTTTTTCCACATCCACGAAGAGACGAGTAGCTACGCCATTATAACGTTGTTGAGGTACTGTGTAGTTTTCCTTGCTTTAATTACCCCGGGCTTAAAGTTAAAAATAAAATGACTGTGAAAAATAGTAGTATAATTTAATTAAATGCATTTATGGTGAGATTACTATATTTTCATGTCAATCTGTGTTCATTCTGACCACGAACCATGCACACGACGCCATACATGCTGTCTGCCATCCGCCCTGTGCAGTGAAAACCGGGATTCAGCCGAGAAGAGAACACCTCTCCAAAGTGCCAGATGCCATCGAATGTGAGCATTTGCCCACTCAAGTCAGTTACGACAACGAACTGCAGTCAGGTTGAGACCCCTATGAGGACAACGAGCATGCAGATGAGTTTGTGCAGAAATTATTTTGTTATGCAAACCGATTGTTGCAGCAGCTGTCTGGGTGGCTGGTCTCAGACGATCTTTGAGGTGAAGATGCTGGATGTGTAGGTCCTGGGCTGGTGTGGTTACAAGTGGTCTGCGGTTGTGAGGCCGGTTGGATTTACTGCCAAATTCTCTGAAACGCCTTTGGAGACGGCTTATGGTAGAGAAATTAACATTCAATTCGCGGGCAAGAGCTCTGGTGGACATTCCTGCAGTCAGCATGGAATGTCACGCTCCCTCGAAACTTGTCTCATCTGTGGCATTGTGCTGTGTGATAAAACTGCACATTTTAGAGTGGCACTTTTATTGTGGCCAGCCTAAGGCACACCTGTGCAATAATAATGCTGCCTAATCAGCATCTTGATATGCCACACCTGTGAGGTGGATGGAGTATCTCGGCAAAGGAGAAGTGCTCATTAACACAGATTTCGACAGATTTGTGAACAATATTTGAGAGAAATGGGCCTTTTGTGTGCATAGAAAAAGTCTTAGATCTTGGAGTTCAGCTCATTAAAAATGGGGGCAAAAACAAAAGTGTTGCGTTATTTATTTATTTATATATATTTCTTTTTTTGCTTTTGCTTACATAGAACATATGAGGCGTTGCGTTGTGCACGTTTCAAGACAGTTTCAAAGTTAAATGTTTAATGTCCAGTGAATGGCGCTAAAATATTGTTACGGAAGCAGACTCAGGAGAGAAATATATATGTATATATTTATGAAATATAATAATACACATTATATATACAAAAACCTTTGTTAGATGTGATTAATCGTGATTAATCGATTTGACAGCACAAATATATATATTACACACACACACACACGAAAGCGCTATATAAATGCAGTCCATTTACCATTTACCCATTGTTATCAAAAAATTTATTATTGCCACAAAATGTTATGTTTTACTTGATGAAAGACGGTTATTGACTGGAAGATGCTACCTAGTGTCTATAGTTTCTGACATTAACAGGAGATAAGAAAACACACCAAAAACATTTACTGAGAGAGAATACATGAAAGATAAGGAAATACAGCAAAAATAATTATTTAGTGAGGAAACTTACACACACACACACACACACACACACACACACACACACACACACACACACACACACACACACACACACACACACACACACACACACACACACACACACACACACACACACACACACACACACACACACACACACACACACACACACACACACACACACACACACAGCTAAAGGTTTTACACAGGTAAAAGGTAATAAGATAAAAGATAAAAAGTCCAATTAATCATGCCCCAGATAATGTATTCGTATATATACTTTCATGTATTTGCATAAAACAAAATTAAGAATATGCTGACTTTTAAAGCCAGTTTTTGCAATATCCATTCAATGACTTACTTTTACTTTCAAAGACATTACAATAATGTAATGCATTTGAATTACTATATTTGGCAGATATTTCTATATGGAACTAAGTGTAGTAAATTAATTGGCATTTTATGATTTTTTTATTTTATTCAGTTGACCCTAACCCTAAATGTATCATTTTGATATTCCAGTTTTGTGCGCCTCTTTAAATCTTGCGGACACAAGTTGTACTCTTTTCAGAAGCTGATTCCGATGCATGCAACATGAAAAGCAAAATGCCTTGAATCATCATCTGATGCTCCTTAATACATTCTCCTCTTTTTTACTTTGCTTCAAAAAGAAAGTGGATACTTTTTTTGTCTATTAATCTTAGTGCTCAATGTTCAAATGCAAACCTTGCATAAATTTGCATGATTTCCATTGCTGATTTGTTTGAATAATGTCCTTAGTCTCTTTTCGAATAGCAATAAGTCCTTGGCTTTGCGGCAAAAGATCTTCAAGTGCTGCTCTGCCTTACATAAGCCGCTATGTTTAGATTAACTTTTGATGGAAAGCCATTTTTCACAGCATTGTAGGCCACTGCAGCACAAACCTAAAATCCAACAAGCAGCAGCAGTGTTTGGAGGGCATAAGAAATACATTAGCATTATTTAATTGTTGCTCAAGCGGCATGAAACATTATGGCACTGCCAGGAAGTAACAGTCACATGAGAGCTAAAGGGAAAAGCTGATAATGTGTAGAAAAGAGGCATATAGAGTGAATGTTTAATCAGAATTGCAACAATGGTATGTTTATCAATGGAATTTGTAATGTATTGCTTCATTATTAATATTCCTGTGTACCCA
Source organism: Siphateles boraxobius (assembly GCF_051911475.1). Lineage (NCBI taxonomy): Eukaryota > Metazoa > Chordata > Actinopteri > Cypriniformes > Leuciscidae > Siphateles > Siphateles boraxobius. Next base: position 8,354,813 of record NW_027509141.1, on the reverse strand, counting down.
AATTTAGTGCTACACTTAATATTTTGTATGTAATGAAGTGACAAGTGTGTTCCAGGTTAAATACAAGTTCAGCTCAATCAACAGCATTTGTGGCATAATGATGATTACCACGAACATTAAGTAAATGTAAATGCATGAAATTCCGTCTTATCCCTCATTAATATAAATGAATGAATGCATAAATAAATACAAATGGTGAGGCAGTTGTAATGGAAGTAAATGGGAACAATTTTTAAGTTAAATCAGATAAAACATATTTATTTATAAAGCTTTTTTGTAATAGGCTACCTATTTTATGCTTTTTTTTCATTTAACACAATGATGAATTTTAATGATCTTGTGGGGGTAATTTCTCAGCCAAAGTTGATGTGTGATTAATCTGCGCATCATGTAGTTAATTAGATCAAAAATTTGAATCGCTTTGCCGTGCCTGTATATTATTTTATAATTTTGAGCAAGGATCAAGGGTTAATTGATCTTTTTATGTGTTTTGTGACAGTTGTTCTGAAATACAGTGGTGGCCAAAATTATTAGAACACTTGGCATATTAAAAAGGTTTCAGTTGCTATTTTCCAAGAGGAAAATTACCCTAAACATTCTTCTATTGCCGGAACTACCTACGACCGAAGGAAACTGCTGGAACATTGAAAATGATGGACTGGTATCGTCGAAGTCCAGACCTCAACCCTATCGAGAAAATTTGGGCCGAGTCAGAAAATAAACTGGATAGATCTATTGTGCATTCAAAGGAAAGCCTTTGGCTTCATTTGCAGAACGCATGGGATAACATTAGTTTTCTCAGGAAAAAATATATGGACACTATGCCAGAGAGATGTGCTGTTATAATTGCTGCAAAAGGTGGACATACCAAATATTAAAGTTAAAAGTGAAAAAAAACAGTATGATTCACTTCATCTGATATTTGTTGTGCTCAGAGCAGCCATCTGCATGTTTCATGAACATTATGAAATGATATCATGGATCGGAGGCAAAAAAGTTCAATATTTTCAGATCTGTCAGGTGTTTTAATAATTTTGGCTACCACTGTATGTTCATCCGACCAAATTTCAAATAGGCATTTCACTTCGTCTTTTCTCCAGGTTAATCCTTGATTCATTTTGAGAGGCATTAGCAGAACAAACACTGCTGCTTTTCATGCAACATATGTAATTACAATCATAGATTGTGATACAGCCTGCTTTCCAACCACAAGCCATCCGCTCCAGAGTTTGTTTTCAAGCGGGATGAGACCAGAGTTGTTCGACGTTCGGACTATCTCACACTGATATTTTTGGTGCGGATCCGAGTGCAATCTGCATGTTCATAGACCCTATGCACAAGTGAAACAAGCGCGCAGTCATCTTTCGAATTCTGTTCTGTTTTTGCGTTATCTCTGTATACTTCTATGGCATCACTGCCAAAGAATAATTATTTGGTGAGGTGGATTTACTTATTGTAGAGTTATCATGATCATTGTAATGTTAAAAGCGGATGTCATAACAAATGTCAGTAGCCGGGGAAGATTTTAAAATGAGCGGTTCATTCATAAATCCGTAAGATCTTACCTTCATGCTGCGGGAATACAAACCGCAAGACAGATGTCTCATCACAACACAGTGAGGCTACATAAAGTCTATATAGTTGAACAAATCCAGACTAAAGGAGAAAACACTGCAGGTTCCAGAACAAACGCTCCAAACGAGCCTATGTGTCCATTTAAGTGTCTCATCGTTGTTTGTTAGTTTTACTCTTAAAAACTGACATCTGTGCTTCCCCATTCTTAAACATCAGCAGCTGATGCTGTTATGATGATATGCAACACTATACCATAGGCATACGTTCATTTTCATTTAGCTGATTATACTGTATGTTGGCCAGTTCTAACTTTGAGCCCTTGCTAATATATTGTTATCTATATATTTAAATCATTTTAATATATTTTATGTATTTATTTGTTGTTTTGTTTGTTGTTGAACCCTTTGATTCTCTGTTCATTTGCAGATTGATATGATCATTCTTGAGTCATGTGGAATATGTTACGGAAGTAAGTCTGTGCTGTTTTCTTGGCTCTCGGCTCTCTCCACCTTTCGGTGGGCTCAGCAGGTTTTGTCTCGTATCAAAGCTGTTCACTTTGTACATGTATCAGTTCAGAAGAGCTTGGAGAGGTAGACAGCTCTTGGCAAAGATCTTAAAGCTTCCTGGCAGCTCTTGAACATCAGTATGACTCCTGAAACACAGAGTTCTCTGTGTGGGGAGCGGGTCCCTGGGGCAACGCTGGAAAATCCCGGAGGCTTTAGCTGGTGTGATTTAAGTTAGTCCACATCCCAACACATAACCACATGAAAGGTATAAGCTAGCCTGTCTGGCTCTCCTCCTCCACACACACTTATCTTCTGTTTCGAAACTTTTTTTCAACGATACTTCTGTCTTGTTTTATCACAAGTAGGGTTTGATATGGCGGCAGTAAGATGTTCTTTCTGTAGTCCGATGACAATTTCCATATTGCATATCATTGACAAAACACAGACAATCATTATTGCCCTCAGACGTATCTGCTCGTGAAGTCGGCTACAGCAAATAGATCGAACTTCTGGTCACTTTGCATGTCAATCAGAATTCTTGGCCAGAATATGTCTGGTTGTGCGAGACAACAGCAATGGTTGAGCCGGGTGTCTAAGTCTGACATTAAAAAAATAATTAATGAATGAATTAATTAAAATGATTTTTCATTTTAGACTTCAACACCTGGCTCAACCAATCTTCCATTAGGTTTTTAACAGTGTTTATTTAGGGTTCTTGGCAGATGCTGGAACCTCTGGGTACATTAACATGATAAATAGACACTTATTGTCAATGGAATCAAACTTGACTACAATTTAGAAGGTCCGTTCACGAGCACTAGCATGGAAGGAGGGGTTTAGGGAGACTGAAATTGTTTTCAGACTGTTTGAGAAATGAGGTGATGTGCAATGCATATTATGAAAAAAATATAGTGTTTTTGACCTTGGATGCATGTAAATCTATTGTAGGAGGCTCCAATCTAAAATGAGGAATGTTTAAAATAGCATAATAGGGGCACTTTTAAGACCTTGACATCTGCTGGCATTATGGGCCAATCTGTTTGTCGTGGATTTTATTGTTGTCAAAGTTTAAATAGGATCTCACATTGAGTTCTTACAGTACACACAGGCAAATCTAGAACTGCTCTGATTAAGGCTGGGTGGTAAATTGAATACTTACAATGATAATGCTGACTATATTTAATTAGGTAACATTGCGAATATTGAAATTCTTCTAATGTGAGATTTATTTGACTTTTTAAGTTTCCTAAAAAACACGTTATTAGACAAATGTCCATTTCACACATGATCTGTGTGCAGTACTACACAGTTCGTTTTAAAAAAAAAAATCACATCTGATTTAAATTAATCAGATGTGAATCAGATCAGTGAATAATATGTTTGTGGATATAAATATTTTCAAAAATATATATTTAGACAAATTTAATTTTTTTTATTTGAAAACACAGGAAATCTTACTCACCAAAGCTGCATTTATTTGATCAAAAACAGTTAAAACAGTAATATTTTGAAATATTATTGTAATTTAAAGGTACCGTTTCTGTTTTAATACTGTCTTTTTAAAATATATTTTATTTCTGTAATGGCAAAGTAGAATTCTTCAGCATTCAATTTTCTAGTCTAACCCCAGACTTTTGTGTGGTAGTGTATGAATATTGATTTTGATGCCTATCATTGTTTGATACTGAGCGATAATTCCAACAAAAGCAATTAGCTTCATAATTTCATTTCCAACTTAAAATGATTGCGAAAGCGACTCTAAAACGAATAAACCACTAACAGTCATCAAATCAATTGCTTAATGAACTAAGCCAGGCAAGTTGGACTTAATGGGCTTGCTGACACACTGGTGTATTTCACTTTTAATCAAAGGTAAAGATCACTCTCTAGGCAATTCACTGATTGCAGTTTTGTTGATCTTATAAAGCATTCATTTATTTATTTATTTTCACTCATTCCCTGTATTGTCACTCATTATGTTTATATTATGCTAATATTGCCTTGTCCCAGTTGGTGTCTCACTGGAAAAACAGTGCTCTATTCCTCATTATCCGGCAGACTCGATCTCGTCACCTGCCAAATAATGTTGCTTAATGTAAATATTTGCTGAACATGTGAACATAAACATCAGCGCAAATTGGATTAGTACGATTATGACAATTTCGCCAGCTCAGCAAAAATCCGTGTCAGCTCTAAGCTGCATGACCATGTGTGTTTATGGGGGTGCTGATATAGTGGAGGTGAGCATGGGGTAAGCTGTGTCACTCCCTTGATCTAGGCTTCTGTACATAAGATTTGTCATGTGACACTATATTTAGAAAGGACACCTCAGATATACAGGCACCTATGATTGTAGAAGGCATTTGTTTTACATAATTTTTTTCTCCACACATTTATTTCTCATATTGCAGGCAAATTGAATTTTAAAACTTGAAACCAATTTAAATGCAGATTCATCTAGGTTATTGTTGTTATTATCATTATTAAGGTTTTAAATATTTATTTTTATACAAATATAAGAAGCATTTTTACTAAAGAAGCATTTTAGCAAGAGTTTTTTTTACATAATTTTTAGCACCGTTTTCATGGAATTTTGGGGGGAAAAATTCACATGGCAAGATCTATACAGAATTATTATTATTACTACTATTACTAATACTTTGTATTTAGAAGTTAACTGCAAAATAAGTATTTTTGCAAGAGTTGATGCATCATTTTTAACACATCCATGGAATTTTGGAAACATAATTTATATATTTTGTTAGCAATGCAAACTGAATTTTAATAATACATTTCTTTTGCCAAAGGATATTTATCCAGGATTATTATCGTTATTATTTTTTGTAGTATTAATAACAAAAGTAATAATAACAAGATGCTATTGTTACGTTAGTATATGTTATTAGCATTATTATTATTATTATTATTATTAGGAAACCTGTAAAATAAATATATTTATTTAAATATATTTTCTAAATAAATATATAAATTTTTTATTTAAAAAGCATTTAAATGCAAGTTACCTGCAAACAAATTTTTTTCAAGAGTTGTTTTTTTACATCATTTTAAATCGCGTTTTTTCATATAATCTTGTAAACAAAAAAAAACATGGCAAGCAAATTGAATTTGTGTCAAAGCAGATTTATCCAGGATTGTTTTTGTTGTTTTAAAAAAGTAAAGAAAAGAAGAAAAAACGTTTTAACTTCAAAATAAAGCATTTTTGCAAGAGTTGCTGTGATACCTTAGCATGCATTTCCAGAGATTAGCATTGTTCTGCTGAGAAGTTACTGTACTATAAGTTACTATAAAACATGCTATCTGTTTCAGTACATCTTACCTTCTTGCCTATATCTATTTCATTTTCCTGGAACACATACCGATCCATTAGACAAACAGCTGCATCTCTTACAAAGAGCGTCTGTACATTGAAAGATGCTATCAGCGCTGATAAAGTGGCCCATCTTCTCAGAGCTGCTGTAAAATATTAATTATTCTAAACAAGAGTTTGCTCACTGGCAGATCTGAAGGTCGAACTCGCATCTAATGGCGTTTCATATCATACATTTCACCGCAGGTTCGCAGACGACATTATTGGAATAAAATGAGCCGGGCTATGAATTCTGAGAAACTTTATGAAGCAGAACACTCACAAGTCACATCAGTTGATTAATCGTCTCTCTTCTGAATGAATTAGGCTGCACAATACTCTCAAGATGATGAGATGATGCCAACAGATCCGCTAATCCTATTAAAATTCATAATTAGCAATATTCTTGTTTCCCAAGGTAGTAAATGAAAGAGATAATGAATAAAATAAATAGAAGATTTGAAAGTGATGCTAGAACAATACATGGCATTATCCTCAAATCTGCAGTCCCAGCTTCAGACTCCTGCTGAGGGATTTAGGCTTTATTGAGATGCTCCTTGGTCTACAGCCTTTAGGGGTCTGGGGACCGCTCGAGTCAATCATGTGCTTTTGTTTCCCTTGTATTTATAAGAGATCAACCCAAAATGTGCACGCAGGGCATCAGAGACCAGCAATGACGTCGTCTTTCTCCCCTCTCCACGAGAATGTGCCGTTGACATGCGGTGAAGATCCTCGCGTAAGATTTGATTTCTTTTCTCACCTTCTTGTTCTATTGATGAATATTCCATCTGTTACACTTCCTGCCCGGCAGGACGGTTTCTTTCAGCTCGGTTAGGAGTGCACGCTTCTATCATGGCACGTTCGGAGTGTTACATTGCATGTTTTCTATAGCTTTGAGTATTCAGTAAGTGCCGTTGTTTTGACCCTCTTATTGCCATAAATCTTTTATGAGAACTTTTGTCTTCTGCTGAATTAAAAAAAAAGGTATTATTATTTTTCTTTGTTTTGTTCAATTTAATTTAACTAAATAATTTTGTACCAAAAATAGAGGCAAGGGTGGTTGCCAGAACTGTACTGTAAATATGGACATACAATATAATATTTAAGCGACTGTATTTAAGTTTAATAATAATAATATTATTATAATAATACGTTTTATTTATATAGCGCCTTTCCAGAGCTCAAGGACGCTTTACAATAGACAAGCAACGATAAAGGCAGAGGACAAAGACAGCAGACAAAACAACAGTAGGTAGATAGTGTAGGTAAAGAAAATGAGAAATTAGAAAAAAAAAGACAGATAAAAACATTCCAGTACAACTTAAGAGTTATGACATTCAGCAAATAAATGAGTTTTGAGCATGGATTTGAATTCAGAGAGAGTGTTAACAGAACAGAGTGATCGGGGTAGAGAGTTCCATATTTTGGGTGCTACAACACTGAATGATCTGCCCCCCATCGAAACAAGGCGATGTTGAGGGACGACGAGAAGGCTAGAGTCGGAGGATCGTAGAGAGCGAGTCGGTGCGTAGGGGTGAAGCAGATTACAGAGATAGGGGGGAGCCAAGCCGTGCAGAGATTTAAAAGTGAGAAGGAGAATTTTGAATTTAATACGGTAAGCCACGGGAAGCCAGTGAAGATAATGCAAAATTGGAGTGACATGTGCAGAACGCTTGGTGTGGGTGAGTATTCTGGCAGCAGAGTTTTGAATGTATTGCAATTTGGAAATGGAGCTAGCAGGAAGGCCAAAAAAAGTGCATTGCAGTAATCGAGACGTGATGTGATAAATGCATGGATGACAGTTTCAGCGTCTGAGATACTGATGAAGGGACGGAGCTGAGCGATGCGGTGTAGATGAAAGAATGCTGATTTAGTGATAGAATTAATATGAGAATGGAAAGATAGAGAGGAGTCAAAGATTACACCAAGACTTTTAACAGTACTAGATGGTTTGATGTGAGAGCCAGCGAACTCACAGGTGAAGTTAGTAGGAATTTTGTTAGTGAGTGACGGAGGTCCGGTAAAAATAATCTCAGTTTTATCCATGTTAAGTTTTAAAAAATTTGAATGAAGCCAATCTTTTATTTCATGCACACAAGCAGAGATTTTGTCAGTTGTGATAGATAGAGTCGATGTACAGGTAGTATATAATTGAATTTCGTTAGCGTAAAAATGATAATTAAAACCATGACGGCTGAGGATCTGACCAAGAGGTATTATATAAATTATGAATAGTAATAGCCCTAAAACGGATCCCTGTGGGACACCTTGCTTCAGGGGGACAGTAGATGAACGAAAATCTTTAACTGAAATGTAGAACTGTCTATCAGAGAGATAGGAAGAAAACCAAGAAAGAGCAGCACCAGAAATACCCACACCCAAAAGGTGAGAAATGAGTAGTTGATGGGAGACAGTATCGAAGGCAGAGCTGAGGTCCAGCAGCAGGAGCATAGACAGAGAACCTGAGTCAGCAGAGAGAAGCAGATCATTGATTACCTTAACTAGTGCCGTTTCAGTACTATGTAGAGGGCGAAAACCAGATTGAAGAGGATCAAAAAGCTTATTTTCGACTAGAAAAGACTGAAGCTGGGAGGCAACAGTACTTTCTAGTAATTTAGCCATGAAGGGTAGATTTGAAATAGGACGATAGTTGCATAATACTGAGGGATCAAGGTTGGTTTTTTTGAGAACAGGGGTAACAGCAGCAGTTTTGAGTGGCAGAGGGAATGAAGCAGAGGTAAGAGATGCATTGATGAAGTGAGAAATAGCTGCAGAGATAACTGAATGGCAGAGTTTCAGAAGAGGAGTAGGAGCAGGGTCAAGACGACAAGATGAAGGGTTGGATTTCAAGATTAACTCAGAGACAGAAAAAGGAGTAGTCAGAGAAAAGTAAGACAGGGACTGTCCAGATTGGTTCGGCAGATAACTAATATTTTCAGCATCATTAGAGAGGCACTGGTTTATGGCATCTGTCTTTTCTAGCAGGTGAGTCATGAATGAACTACAGAGTTCATCAGAAGCTAGAGTAACAGGAGTTGGAGGTTTGGTGAGTTTGTTTATTGTGTTAAATAATGCTTTTGGTCTGTTACTTGATTTATTAATTGTGGCAGATACAAAACTCGAACGAGCCAAGTTCAGGCCCGATTTGTAATGTTTAAGATGTTCAATAAAAGCTAAATAGTGAACAGTCAGGCCAGTTTTTCTGTAGTGACGCTCAAGCCGTCTACCAGTGGTCTTTAAGATACGGAGTTCAGGAGTGTACCAAGGAGAGGAATGTGTGAAAGGGACACTTCTGGTCTTAACAGGAGCGTGCTTATGTAAGATATCCGAGATTATGGAGTGATAGTTAGATAATATCAGGGAGGGAGAAGAGATATCAAAGACATCAGATAGATTAGAAGAAGCAATGGAGGTACAAAATAATTCAGTATCAACAGCTTTGAGATTGCGGTAGGATATAACAGTTGTTGAACATTTCTTACGCATAGGCAAGCTGAAACTAAAATCAAGAAATGTATGATCAGAAATACCAGTGTCAGTAGAAGAGATGGTAGAGATATTGGCTCTTGATGTACAGATCAAATCAAGGGTATGACCACGCGTATGAGTTGGAAAATTTACATGCTGAGTAAGATTAAAACATTCGAAGATGGAAAGTAACTGATTGGTGTTAGAGCAGACAACATCAACATGAATATTAAAGTCACCAAGCAGTAGAATGGGAAATGACAATGAGCAGGCGAGCGTCAACAGTTCACTGAGTTCAGAGAAGAAGTTGGACAGGACCTTAGGAGGTCGATAGAGCAGTATAATTATGAGAGAGTCAGCCTTCAAAACCATGTATTCAAATGTATTGGTTTCGTGAAAGTCAAGTTGCTTGCTACGGAGGTTATCACGGTGGATGATGGCGAGACCACCCCCTTTACCATGGAGTCGAGGTCTAGACAGATACTTATATCCATCTGGCGTAAGTAGATTTAACTGTAGAAAATCTTCAGGAACTTGCCAAGTTTCAGTGAGAAGAAAAATGTCAAGCTTATTGTCAGTGATCATTTCATTGAGATAAGGGGCTTTGTCCGGAATTGATCGACAGTTCAAAAGTGCAAAGTGATGATGCAAAAGATTCGAATTAAATGTATGTTGCTGAGCACTATCAGTGAGATAGATCAGAGGGTGCTGAATGGTGGGACCAGCAGGCAATTGTCTAGGTATGGACAATTTTCTATTGCTGGTCCAGATGCATGGTGGAGGATCAGGCTTGGAAGAAAAAGTACTCATGAGTGTGCGCCGCGAACGGTGTATGCATCTTGAACGACGGAGAATCCCTAGTCTCTGACAGTAATCATTCGTCCTCGGATCAAGACG